>NW_024868150.1:166329-232604 GCF_013358625.1 Macadamia integrifolia
AAAAAAAAATGAAGAAGAAGAAGAAGAAGCCCCTACACTATTCATAATAGTTAAAGCTAGTTGAATATTATTTCTTTTGGCTTGCTTCATTAAATTTCATTGATTATGCCGTGAAGTACCCTCTATTGGGAGATGTCTCGTTAGGCTTTCATAGGGCTTTCAATACATATTGCAATAGTTTCTTTTCTCATGCATTTGTGATTTTTCAAAATTTTGTCTAATTTTCCTTGAATCATTGAGTCAATTCCTAATCATTTCGATCCAATCCCAAAATCATTTATTGAATAGTTCTAAAACTTGGATCCAGCCCCGTTTCTTAATGGGATGGTTCAGTTTTGGTTCATAACCAGTTTAGTGTCCAAAATTCTAAAATACCTTCTTAGTCATATGGTACCAGGTAGAGAAGATCTATACTTTTTGTTGTATTTCCATTGACCATTTGAACATAAAATAATATATTTTATTAGCCTTGAAAAAATTTGACAAAATTCGCTTTTAATTTCCTGCCACTAACTGGTAATTACCTAATATTAATTATTCATCCGTGGGATGCTCAAATCGTTAACGCGAATTGGGGATTGTGTGGATAGGTGCATGGTCTTCGGTTCGATTCTCCATCTATGCATCTGCGATTTAAGTGGAGACCATGATGGTGGAACACTTTATTTTAATAAAAATAAATAAATAAATAAATAAATCCTAATATTAATTGGAATAGGCCCCAACTAAACATGTAGGCCCTTGTAATTACAACATAATCACTTGGTTGATTGGAATCTTGGATCTTAAAGTCATGAAATGATTCATGGAAGGGGCTCGATGAACAGTGAGACCACTCGATCTTTTGTCACTTCGGCCGGAGTGCCGATCCCATCGCCGCGCTGAAAGATGCACTGGGAAGTCCGTGCCATGTTCAAGGCCATGTCCACCACCCGTCTAGGCAGCCCACTGCTTTGGGCACACTTGTTAAGGTTCTTCCATGAATCCCTCACTAAGCCCAATATGCGTTCTCTTGCTTCTCCCTAGACACCATTTTCCTTCCTATAGCACTGTGATGGACTTGGGCACGTCTCCCCGTTCCGTCTCAGCCTTCAATTGACATATTAAAATAGCTTTAGTAAAATATGAAAATTATAATTTTAGCAGGGATTTAGAGGTAATAGAGATATACTTGGGAAGTTCCGAGGTCATCGGTGAGTCGAGTAATGATAAATGACCAATAAACTAGCTCGGACCCATTGTTCAAGCAATCAAGAGACTTGTTCGGTAGGTTGTGCCCTTCCAATTGCAGAAGATGGACCATGGCTACAGGACCACCCACTGATATCCATGCATTAGCCAAGTACTCCTCTAACCCAGGTGTGTAACTCCTGTAAAACCATCTTGCTTCCACCAAGTATGCTTTACATAGTCTCACCCATTACAAAAATATAAATGCAAATTCATTAGAGATCCACTTGTTTTGATGTGAAAAAAAATTGAAAAATATTTTTTTCTTTTTTATTGATTTTCCACAGTTTATTTTAACTAAAAAATTTAAATAAATAAATGAAACAATCACAAAACTTTAATTGGATTTTTATGTTAAAAAAAAATATATTTGAAAAAAAGGACCGAGTTTCCCTACACTCACGGTGAAAGGAAAACCATTCATCATGGATTCTATAAATGCATCTATGGGCCAGGTATTATGAGGTTTTCTGGGAAGGTACTAAAACCCTATAAGGGTATGTGGACCCTAGAATGGAGTGTTGAACTTCACAACCTACTGAAGGAAAAGTTTAAGAAAAAATATTACCTCTTGCTTTACATAAGGTAAGATACTCAACCCATGATCCCTTTCTAAGTCATAAGCTATTCCATTACCAAAATTGAACAGGGCTAAGTAGCATGACTTCATGTAGTTGGGAAGGTCTTCTAATGCTTTGACATCCCACCAAACAAAATAATAATAAATTATCTCAAAATATTGTTTATGAAGTTGGGAATGCTTTGACACCCACCTAACAAAATAATAATAAATTATCTCAAAATATTGTTTAGGCCAAGATAAAGATGACCAATTAGAAGATGTATGCAGTTTGTCTCGTTGAATCTTTACCGTTCAACTGCTATTGTGAAGAGTTCAAGTTCATCCAATGATCCATATACATCATAAATGTCATCAATTACTATTAGTGTGGAGATTAATTTGGTGAGACCTTTACTGTATCGGGAGAATCATGCCTTTTAATTAATCCCAACTGCCCACAAGAAATTTTCCACTAATCGGTCCCTAGCAAACAAAAGCTTTTCTTCAAAAGCCAAGCATATCCACCATCTATTTAAGAAAACATACAACACAAGTCTCATTAGTTTAGATTACTAAATCATGATGAATAAATAAGACAAAAGAAATAAAATTTATGAATTTTTTAAGGGAAAAGAAGCCTAGAAGGTAGTGTGGCTTCTACACCTAGACACAGAGAAGGACGAAATGACCACTCCACCCCCCAAAAAATAGAAATTCCCTCTTGTTAACACTTCCATGAGTGCTCCCATTGTGTCCTGCTCTGGTGCAAGGGTGACAATGACTTGTAGGAACCTCCTCTTCATTTTAAAGTAAATCATGTAATGAAAGCACATTGATTGGTTAACTAAAAAATCACCTGGGGAGGTCATGTAATTCCCTTTGGTGTACTGACTGCACAATGTTGAAATCCAGCTTTGCTAGCTCAACCAATGTTCTTGAACTACTCTTCCTATGCTCCTCCTCCTTCTCGTAAATATTTAGGAAGTTCCTAGCTTCTAATCTCACCATTCTCCAATGTAATGGAACTTCTAGAGATTGTGTCACTTGTTCTGTCATCATTGATGATTTGAGACGTGAGATGCTGAATTCCATGGCTTCCTCTAGCACATCTTCTCCACTCATTCCAAGATATGAAGCTTCATATAATCCCAAGAGACCCTTATCAGCTTCCTTACTCAAGCAGTCCATGAAGCTCCCATCCTTGTTTTCGCATTCATTGAACACATTTATTATGAACCAAGAATTTATCACATATAAACAGAATTGAAATTCTGGTAATTCAAAGCAGTTCTATATGCTTTCTTTCGTAAATGTTAGAGAGTAATGCTCTATGTTGTTCTGTTGTAACAAACTAGCTGAGTCAGCTTAAGTTTTGTTGTAGTGTTTAGTTAGTTAATTAGTTGGTTAACTGTAGTTAATAGTGAGTGGTTTACATCTTGTAATAGAAGAGTGGATTGATGCTTTCCACTCTTGTATATAAGCCTTCTTCACTAATGAAATCATAAGGAGAATTCCTAATTCAGAATTATGGAATTTCACAGTAAATTACTTGAACTAATTTGATAGCTGATGCGGTAAAAATTGACCACCTGATCCTCCTTGTAGCTCCTGATGCTTCAGTGACCTGTACAGAAGGGAAGACAAGGGAGAGTAAGGCTGACCCGATGGGGGACTCTCCAATGCCTAAGTCAGACCTTTCCACAGTAGATACTCAAGAAAGTTTTCAGTCAAAAGAAGTCCGTGTATCCCCATAATAGAGGCTTGCCTTGGTATTTATAGGCTACTGATGGAGTGGAGAATGGAGGAAGTCCGTGCAGAGTCCTACTAGGCATGGAGTTCTTAAGGAGAATGGCTCTCTGACTCTAGGAATATTCCAGATTCTAGGGTATCTTTCGGGAATATTCCTCTCTTATTTCAGAGGTGTGGGTTGTGAGAGAAATGGATGCCTCTAATGACGTCTAGTGGATAGAGTGTCGTCCTTGTGATTAGGGATTATGTTCCTTGAATGTAGGAGTGGATGAGAGCACATTTCTGGGAGCCCTGCTTGATGATGTCGGGCTGAGGTGGAAACTCGGCTAGAGGAGAGGCCGAGGTGGCAGTACGACCTGATGGGGGCCAAGGTGGTAGCTCGGACTGATGAGGGGCCGAGGTGGTAGCTCGGCCTGATGAGGGGCCGCGGTGGTAGTTCAAACTTATGAGGGGCTAAAGTGGTAGCTCAGACTGATGAGGGGCTGAGGTGGCAGCTCAGACTGATGAGGGGCTAAGGTGGTAGCTCAGACTGATGGGGGGCTGATGTGATATCTTGGCCTGATGAGGGGCCAAGGTGGTAGCTTAGCCTGATAAGGAGCCAAAGTGACAGCACAACATTAGTTCGAACACTCCTTAGTCGTGCTGTTGTCTGAGAAATTTACCCACATCACCAGCCCTGCGCTCTAGCATTTTGGTTCGAATAGCTAGAGCATTAAATAAGGTTGACTTTCGTGATCATGTGCCATTCATTCAGCATGAAACGCATTGGTTCTACCACGTGTCACAATGCCATAACTTCACCTTGGGCAGGCGAAGAGGCTACTTTGGTTCACCATTGATCTCATCCAGATCCAGCCGTCCATTCTCCACCACCTTCACCTATAAATAGGACACATTTTTTCGAGAAGACTTCGCATTTATTGTAGTGGTAAAGTCAGTTCAGCTCACTCCTAGCCTTAGCGCGGTCATCTACAGAGTCTTCGAGCAGCATGGCATCTTGAACACCACCAACCAACTTCTCCTACCAGCTCGTCCCCATAGCTCATCTTCTCCAGTGCATCACTTTCAAGCTCGTCCTTCAACCAATATGTAAGCTCACACTATGGTTGTGACTCGTCGTTCTTCTTCCGCTCAGCCCTCTGTGTTTCCTTGCATCAGTCCTGGTGATCCTGATATGGGGTCCATATGTGACCCTGACTCGCCCAACCAAACCCCCTTGACGGTCGTGAGGCTTGAGGAAAACCACCCAGAGTGTCAAAATCCTGATCCATCGTCCTCCAGTGACAACACCTCAAGTGATCCAGGCTCTGACGGAAGTTCAGGTTCTGGTGGTAGCTCAGGCAGTAGCTCTGCTACTGAGTCTGTGGAAGTGGTCTCGTCTGAGACCGTCCTAACTAAGGGTGATCCTAGCTCAGTTACCCCAGCTCAGCCCCCAATGCCGCGGTAGCAAGCACTTCGATGGCTGGACCATCAGGCACTGAAGTCCCTGAGATGGGCCTAGTAGAGTCTGAGAGAAGAAAACCACAGTCAACACCTCGAGCATCCTCACTTGATCAGGGGCCGGTATGGCATTCCCGATTACGTGGTGATGCGCGTCCCAGATAAGGATGAACTTGTAGATGCCTCTGGGGATGAGGTGGCCCTCTACAATATCGCCTTTCAGAGTGGCTTTAGGATCCCCGTGCCTGAGCTTGTCAGCTTGATCCTGGAGTACTAGTGTCTCGCTATAAGCCAGCTTGCACTGAACCCCTGGCACACTATTCTTTGTTTTGAGGTGTTTGTCTCGAAGCTGGGCCGAACTTCGACGTTGAACATCTTTCGTAAGATGTTCTTGGTGAAGAGGTACATCTCGGGGTGGTACTACTTCACCAAGAGGGATAAGGACAGTCCCTACAATGATCTGAAGATGTTTATCAATATGCCCTCCTCAGTGAAGAAGTGGAAGGAGAGGTACTTCTATGTGACAATGGAGGGAAACCCCTTCAAGAGCAGCTAGGTAAGGCCCACACTCTCGGTGTTGAACTGAGCTCCTAAGCTATCCCCAGTCCACCTCCAAACATATCAAATGTATTTGGGTGGGGAGGCTATGGATGTCCGAATGTTTTAAGACGAAGACTTCCTCCGAAAGTGGGAGTTAAGTGAAGTCCCTGGTGAGGGTTTGATTAAGTTCGGGTCATACTGATTCAGCTTGGTCTTATAATAATTCAGCTCAGTTCATCTTTGTTTTACAGTGGTGAACGTAAAGGTAGACAACAAGGCTCTTGCCGCGGTGGTGATGGAGGCAAGGAAAAAGGAAGCAGCCAAGCAGGCTGATTAGAAGACTGCTGACAAGGGCAAGGCCATGCCAAACCCAGGCCTTGGAGCAAAAGTAGTCCTGCCCCCGGGCGAGGGTAAAAAGGGCTCACCACGAGAAAGAGATGCCCCATCCATCTAGTACTCAGCTTGGCACGGGGCTCCGGGCTCTCTCAAGGGTAAGGAGCCAATGGGCTCTGGAGAAAAGGTGTCAGAGCAGATCAGAAAATTGGACCGAGCTACTGTGGGCCAGGATGTTTAGAAGAGGAGGCATTCGCCTGTGGATGATGCGCAGCACGAAAACCCTCCCAAGGTGGTGTGGACGAGGAAGCAGCCCATGGATCCTTGGGGGGACCTGATGGAGAATGGCACCATGTTGGACTCCACCACTGCTCAGGTATGGTGTCTCCGGAGCCATCCCAAGAGGGACATTGCCCGCTTGAAGAAGTTGTCTGACATTGACTTCGTGGATCAAATCTACAATCAGATGGGTGACGTAAGTATTCTCAGATTTTCTCTCTTCTATGTTCACTTGATGTTTCGAGTAATGATTATTCCGTTGGGTCCTTACAGAGTTTTGCTTTTGAGGTTGAGGCTGCTCAATGATTTGAGAGCATGGCCTTTGGCCATACTAGGGCTGACGACGAGGTGAAGCATCTTCGTGGAGATCTCTAGATTGCCACGGGTCAGCTGGAGAATGAGAAGAAAAGGGCTCGTTCTGAGGCACAAAGGGCGAGAGATAGCGAGGAGAGAGCTGGCAAGCTGCAGCGTGAAGTTGCTAAATAGCTCAAGATCTACAGTGACCTAGTCAAGGAGAAGGATGCATTCTAGAGCAAGCTGGCCGAGGCTCAGGAGGCCAGTAGAAAGAAGGAGGCTAAACTTACAGCTCGGATCATCGAGCTGAAAAGGAAATATCAGGCCGAGCTGACGTTGAACGATGAGGCTGCTGCTGAGAGGTGGTTGAACTCTGAAGTTGGTAAAAAATGGTTAGTTGATGTCAATGTCACTTCATTCTAGGCAGGCTCAGAAGACACCAGTCAGTTCGTCTTGGGCAAGACGCCAGACTACGATCTATCAGAGTATGAGCAGTGCGTTCCTGCCCTAGCTCCTTCAGTGCAGCTCTTCAATTGAGCCAAGGTTGGTGAAGAGGTGACTCAAGCCAACCCTAAAGCAGTCAAATGAACCATCTCTCTCCTTCTTGAGCCAGCCCCCAATCTCTGCAATACTGATGTTATCTTCTCCTTTTCCTTCTCTTTCTCCTTCTTCCTGAAGTGATGTAATTTTCTCTCTCTTTTTTTTTAATGTAAATGTCTCCTTTGGGAGTAGTGTAATTTTGAGGATTTTTTCCCTCTTTATTAATGAAAATAATTTTTTTTCTTCATTCATTGTGCCTCTTCCATTACCCTGTAAGCGTAGTTCCATTATCTAGTTGAGCTTGAATTTGTCTTATGCTCTTAATCTTTTAAAGTGTTATGCCTAGACTTGGATCGTAATGACGCCGTGCTGAAGCTCGGTCTTAATGCCTTAGATGTTAAGGTCTTGAGGTGCCAAACTGGGGTTTGATCTTGGTAGTGCTGAGTTAGGGCTCGGTCTTAGGCATTGTCAAGCTAGGGCTCGGTCTTAGACATTGCCGAACTGAAGCTCGGTCTTAATTCCTTAGATGTTAAGGTTTTAGGATCCCAAACTAGGGTTTGGTTTTGGTAGCATTGAGTTGGGCCTCGGTCTTAGACGTTGCCGAGTTGTAGCTCGGTCTTAATGCCTTAAATGTTAAGGTCTTCGGATGCCAAACTGGGGTTTGGTCTTAGTAGTGTCGAGCTGGGGCTCGGTCTTAGACGTTGCTGAGCTGAAGCTCGATCCTAATACCTTAGATATTAAGGTCTTGAGATGCCAAACTAAGGTTTGGTCTTGGTAGTGCCGAGTTGGGGCTCAGTCTTAGATGTTACCGAGCTTAAGCTCAGTCTTGATGCCTTAGAGGTTAAGGTCTTGGGATGCCAAACTAGGGTTTAGTCTTGGTAATGCTGAGTTGGGGCTCGATCTTAGATGTTGCTGAGCTGAAGCTCGGTCTTGATGCCTTAGATGTTAAGGTAAGCTTCTTCATTCAATGATATGTGGTATGCACTTGTGACAAATACATTACCTCGAAATAGAGTCCAATCCACTCTATGAATGAAATTGAATAATTGAAATATAAAGACTAAGGTGCTGACAATATAAAATCTATAAGACTAATGCCCAGTCGTGCGGGACTTCAATGTGATCTATTGGTAAAATTTTTTGATATTTTTGACATTCCATGCTCTTGGTATAGCTGTACCCCCCTGAGTTAGCAAGTGGTAAGTACCGGGGCGGACCACTTTGGAGATTATGTAAGAGCCTTCCCAGTTCACGCTTAACTTGCCTTCACTTCTCAGGTCTGCTGCAGCTGCTTTTCTAAGGACCAAGTCTCCTACTATGAATCCTCATGGCCGAACCTTTTAGTTGTGCTACTGCCACACTTTTTGCTTGTAGGTTTCATTTTGCATTAGAGCCTCTTCTCAAACTTTGTCTATGAAATAGATGTTTTCTTGGAATCCTGCCTCGTTCTATGATGCTTTAAACGCTGTCGATCGGAACGAAGCTTAGGTCACCTCTATAGGGGTTAAGGCTTCAGTCCCATATGCCAATTAGAACAGTGTTTCCTTTGTAAGGGTCTGAGCTGAGGTATGATATGCCCAAAGTACACTGAGTAGCTGGTCAGCCCAGTTCTTCTTCTCCCGGTCCAGCCTCTTCTTTATTCCATCCAGAAGTATATGGCTGGTCTTTTCTTCCTGGCCGTTCGACTGTGGGTGTGCCACTACAGTGTTTCAAAAATCTATGTTAAAGTTGTTGCAGAAGAGCCTGAATTTCCAATTTTCGAACTGTCGCCTATTGTTTTTTACTAGTACTTTTGGGACACCGTAGTGGTATCTGTTGTCGTCCCTTATGAACTTTTCTACCACTTGCTCTGTGATCTTTTCTAGGGGACGCGCTTCCACCCACTTAGTGAAGTAATCAATAGCAACAATCAAGAACTGGACACTACCCTTACCTTTCTTGAATTGTCCTAGGATATCCATTCTCCACATCGCGAATGGGATCAAGTAGATTATGGAACTAAGTTTTTTAGCCGGGATGTGCAGTATTGGGGCATATATTTGACACTTAAAGCATCGCCGGATGGACTTCATTGCATCTTACTGCATTTTTTTCCAGTAGAATTCGTAGTGCAACACCTTGTAGGCCAGTGCCCTTCCTCCCATGTGTGTCCTCCACAAATTCATTTATGGACCTCCCGGAGTGTCTCTTCAGCTCGGCTCGGTGGTAGACACTTAAGTAAGGGCCAAGATATTACCCTTTTGTATAGTACTCCTCCTTGGAGGGTGTAGTTGACTGCTCTCCTTTTAACTACTCTTGCTTCTGTCTGATCTCTTGGGAGATGTCCATCTTGCAAATAGTCTATAATGGGGTCCATACATCTCGGCTCAACTGACTGCATATTAATGCACATCACTTCTTGTTCATAGGTGGGCCTGTCCAGTACTTCAAAGTATACCGAGCTTGCATAGCCACCGAGTTCTGTTGTAGCTAGTTTGGAGAGGGCATCTGCCACTGCATTTTCTTCCAGTGAAAAACTTGTACCATTGTGAATGTGTTGAAGCTGGTAATCAGACGACAAGCTTATTTCAGATACTTGGCCATTCTCTCTTCTTTGGCCTCATATTTCCCATTGACTTGGTTTATAATTAGCTATTAGCCACTATAAGCGACCAGGTCATCTACCATTATTGCTTTTGCTAGTTTGATTCCCACTATCAAGGATTCATATTCTGCTTCATTATTTGTTGCGGGGAATGCAAATCTAAGGCCGTACTATATTGTAAATTCCTCCAAGTTCTGAAGCACAAGTCCTACGCCGCTCCTTGTTCTGGTGCTGGATCCATCAACAAAGAGTTTTCACTTTTTGTTCTGCTCGGCCTCTACCGCTCTCTTCTTCAGTCTATATACATTCTACCAAGAAATCATCCAGTGCCTGGCCCTTAATTGCACTTCTTGGTTAGAATTCAATGTTATGCTCACTTAACTCGATAGCCTAGCTCACCATATATCCTGCTATGCTAGGGCTATGAAGTGACTTCCTTAGTGGCTGATCCGTTAGTATAGCTATGGTGTGTGCTTGGAAGTAAGGCCTCAACTTCTTGGCTATGACGACCAATGCTAATGCAAACTTCTCAATTCTCAAGTATCGTGTTTTTGCCCCCAGGAGCACATGACTCACACAGTAGATGGGGTTCTGGGTCTTTCCCTCTTCTCTTATGAGAACTACGCTAACAGCTACCGAGGAAGTAGCAACATAAAGCTATAGCACCCTCCTGGCTCTGGCCAGCACAGTAAAGGGGGCCTGGCCAGGCAGGCTTTGATTTCTTCAAAAGCCACTTTGCATTCCTCTGTCCAGTAAAATTGATCTTGTCCTTTTCCTCCTTTTATTAGCTTGAAGAAGGGAAGACATTTGTCTCCAACTCAGGACAGGAACCTGATAGTGCAGTCAGGCACCCTGTTAGCTTTCGAACTTCGCTAATGTTTCTTGGCGGACGCATTTCTTGAATGGCCTCAATTTTGGAGGGGTTTGCCTCTATTCCCCTTTCTGATACTAGGAAGCACAGGAACTTCCCAGAGGTTATTCCAAATGCACACTTGGTATGATTTAACCTCATCTAGTTCTGCTATAGGACATTAAAGGCTTCCATCAGATCTAGCACATGATTAGCGCCTTTTGCATTCTTGACTAGTATGTCATCAATGTAAACTTTCATGTTTCTTCCGATCTGGCTTCGGAATATTGTATTCACCATCCTCTGGTATGTGAGTCCTATTTTCTTAAGGCCAAAGGGCATTACAGTGTAGCAGTAGTTGCCCTGAGTGGTGAGGAATGCAGTTTTCTCCTCATCTTCCACCTTTATATTTATCTGGTTATAACCGGAGTATGCATCAATGAAGGTTAGCATCTTGTGGCCTGCGGCTGAGTCTATAAGGGAGTCAATCCTGGGTAAGGGGTAGTAGTCCTTGGGGCAGGCTTTCTTTAGATCGGTGTGGTCTATGCAAATCCTCCACTTCCCATTAGACTTCGGAACCATGACCACATTGGCTAGCCAGGTTGGGTATTTTACTTTCCTCGCAAACTCCAAAGCCAAGAGTTTATCAACCTCCTCGTTGATGATGGTGTTACGCTCAGTCACGAAGTTCCTACGCTTCTGTTGGACAAGCTTGAAGCTTAGAGTGTGCTCAACTACGGCCCTTGAGATGCCTGGCATATTAGAAGCCTTCCACACAAAGATATCAGAGTTTTCGTCTAGGAATTTCAAAATGGGAGCTCAATAATGCTGTGAGATGAACAGTCTTTGATGGCTCAGCCTCAGTAATTAGGAGGCTTTCATCATGGCAATCGATGATTTCTACCATATATACTAGGCTAGTGCATGACTTCTTGACAGATTTTATGAAGTTGGCATAGCATTCCCATGATTCCTTTTGGCAGGACTTGCATTCCCCGATTCCGTTGCTGATGGGGAACTTGACTTTCATATGCTTGGTGGACACAACTGCTCCAAGGCCATTGAGACTAGGCCGGCCAAGGATTGCATTGTAAGGTGAGGCTATCTTGGAGACCATGAAAGAAACCATGGTAGTGGCCATTTGAGCTCCCTAACCGATGGTTACTGACAAGTCAACAACTCCTTCTAGCTTTGTGGGTGTGCTTGAAAATCCGTACAAGGTTTCTGGGTCCAGCTTTGAGGATGCGGTGCCAAGCTCCAGTTTCATGAAAGCTTCGTAGGACATAAGGTCAACGAAGGCTCCTGTGTCCACTAGGACCCTGTGGAAGGGGTGGTTGGCCACCACTAATTGAACCACGATGGCGTCATTGTGAGGCCAGTTCAACTCTTCCATGTCTCTGTCAGAGAATGTGATTGGTGGATCAGGCTTGAGGGCCTTGACGGGCTGTTCTATGATGTATATGAACCATGCATGAGCTTTGGCCTTTCTGGCAGATTCCACTATGGGTCCGCCCATGATTGTCAGGATGGCCAGACCCACAGGCTAGTTATCGTATATGTCAGCTCGATCTGCGATTGGTTCCTTGGGCGGCTCAATCCTATCTCGGCTCAGCCTGGCCTCATCTCTCCTCGGCTCAGGCTAGTTTCCACCATACTTCTGCTTCAAATACTTGTTAAGGTACCCTACCTGATGAGCTCATCAATTTTCCTTTTCAGAGACTTATAGTCTTCAGTGTCATGTCTATGGTCTCGGTGATATCGGTAGTACCGGTTGGGGTTCCTCTCTTCAGGTTTAGCCGTCATTGGCCTTGGCCAGTGAAAATACTTCTGGTCTTGGATCTCTAAGAGTAAGTTTGTTCGCAAACGATCAACCTCATATTGCTTGGGTTCAGCTGTATCAAGCAGTCGATCTGTTCTGTTCTTCTTCGGCTCGTGAGAATCATCCCTAGGCCTTGGAGGCCTCCTCTTCTCTTTTTCTGATTGGTCACCCCTATCAGCTATTCCTCTAGTGGCTAGGACTTCTTCCATGTTGGCGTATTGATTGCACCGTCTTAACAGCTCGGCCATTGTCTCTGGCAAGTCAAGGGTAAGAGATTGGACCAGATCAAGGTGCATCACTCTATTGCATAATGTGCTATACGCCACTCCTTCTGGTAGGTTTTTTACCTCTAGCGTCATCTTGGTGAATCAGGTAAGGAACTCCCTTATAGTCTCTCTTGCTGTTTGCCTCATGTTCATCACGTTTTACGTAGTTTGCTTCTGCTTCATACTAGCTTGGAAAGGTGTGAGGAATACTCTCGTCAGCTCTTTATAGCTATCGATGGACCGGGGGTGCAAGTTCGACATCCACACCAGTGCGGTCCCTTTTAATGAGGGTACGCAGGCTCGATAGAGAATTACGTCTGACCTCTCGTGGACTGCCATGGCTGAATTATAGTATAAGAGATGATCATAGAGATCTATGGTGCCATCATATGCGTTAAAGACAGGTATCATGAAATTTGGGGGCAGCTCGGCATCTATCAGCTCATTGGATAGTGCATTATGGGCCGGGGTTACCATTATGTCAGTCGGGTGCCTTTGCCTTTGCATTCCTTCTACCCTCTCAGTGAGACCCTAGATGCGGCTCTCCAGGTCGTCCCTTCTTTCCTCAGCTCGGCGATCCGGTGTGCAGGACTCCCTTTCAACTCTTGGCTTCTTCCTCAGTCTTGGCACTTGCCAAGTCGATCTTCACTTTACTGCCGTGCATCTCTGGCCTGCCTAGGAGGCGAGTCTTGATGGCCTCCATGGGGTGGTGCTTCCCGAGCTGTCCTCTGTGAGGTGTTCTCGCGTCCCTCTCCACGCGGACGTGTGCCTCTAGTTGACCTTTTTGGTGAACGTTGGCCTCCCCTAGCTTGGGTGGGGATCTATGAGCATCACGTTCTCAGGACTCCGCTTACATATGGAATGACGAGCCCCCCCATTTTGGCAAAAAAGGGACCTTTGTTGATGTCTCTTGGTGGGAGATTGGGGTGGCACCGAGCGAACTGTTCGTGACATTCTGACCAATCCCCTTCTGGCTATTGACTGAGAGGTGACACTATTATCAGGTTATTCATCTCGAGGTTGCCTATCGGGAGCCGGCTTAGGTAGCTGAGCTGAGCTAGTGTGGGGCACAGGGAGTGCAGAGCCGAACTAACGTATGAAGTCCTGTACTAGAGTGTTTGTTGCTAATGCCTACAGCAGCAGGCTCTGCATTTGTTCTTCTATATTTAGGTGAGTCACTCAAGATGACGGGCCTTGACGAGATTGCTGAGGGTTTTGTTCCTGCTGATCTCCTTCTCCTGGGGTAACATCCGCATCAGGATGGACTTGCAGGGGTCTTTGTGGAGGGTTCTCCACGAGGACATTCTCCTGATCTGCCATTGGAGGATGATCAGGATGTTCAAGTGGTAAATCATGAGTTGACCTTACTCGCGTTGTTGTAGAGGAAACGATCTTCTCACTATTTAATTGCATTAATTCAAGGAAGCTTTTTGTAACAGTTCCCATGGACAACGCCAATCTGATGTAGCAAAAATTGACCAACCAATCCTCCTTGCAGTTCTTGATGCTTTAAGGACTTGCATAGAAGGGAAGACAGGGGAGAGCCGGGCTGACCCGATGGGGGACTCTCCGATGCTTAAGTCAGACCTTTCTACAGTAGATACTCAAGAGAGTTTTTGGTCAAAAAAGTGATCGATCCCCACAATGGAGGCTTACCTTGGTATTTATAGGCTACTAATGGAGTGGAGAAAGGAGGAAGTCCGTGGAGAGTCCTACTGGACGTGGAGTCCTTAAGGAGAATGGCTCTCTGAATCTAGGAATATTCCAGATTTCAGGGCATCTTTCGAGAATATTCCTCTCTTATTTCGGAGGTTTGGGTTGTGAGAGGAATGGATATCTCTGATGACTTGTAGTGGATAGAGTCCCATCCTTGTGATTAGAGATTACGTTCCTTGAATGTAAAAGTGGATGAGAGAATGTTTCTGGGAGCCCTGCTTGATGATGCTGGGCTAAGGTGGAAACTCAGCTACAGGAGATGCCGAGGTGGCAGTATGGCCTAATGGTGGCCGAGGTGGTAGCTCGGACTGATGAGGGGCCGAGGTGGTAGCTCGAATTGATGGGGGCCGAGGTGGCAGCTCGGCCTGATGAGAGGCCACGGTGGTAGCTCAGATTGATGAGTGGCTGCGGTGGTAACTCGGACTGATGAGGGGCCGAGGTGGTAGCTCTGACTGATAAGGGGCCAAGGTGGCAGCTCGGACTGATGAGTGGCCGAGGTGGTAGCTTGGATTGATGAGGGGCCGAGGTGGTAGCTTTGATTGATGAGGGGCCGATATGACAGCTTGACCTGATGAGGGGCCGAGGTGGTAGCTCGGCATGATGAGGGGCCGAGGTGACAGCGTAACATTAGTTCGAACGTTCCTTGGCCGTGCTGTGGGCAGAGAAATTTACCCACATCAATAGCCATGTTCTCGAAAAATTCAAAATTTTACAGCAGCAGTGTAGGGATCATGGTTGCACTCCAAATGAACCAGATGAAGAAGGGAGTCTTTGATCTCATCCTCGAAGTGGTAAGCCACTCCCAACCGTCGAATTGAGTCAATGAGATTTAGTTGAACCAATGGATCCTTGGTGGACCGGATCAGCTTCTTTACTTCTTTCTTGAGCTTCTCTAAGCGGCCATGGGAGACTTCATTCTGCAATTCAAATAGGTAGTAGTGAGAGTTTTTGGTAAGGAATGGAAGTAGATGAAAGCAGTGTAAACTGCAAACTAGTACAATTAATAAAGAATTACAAAGACCAATAGCCACTAACTGTGTAAGGATTCTTCAAAGACTCAATGACTTGGTGATCCCAAATGGTTGGATGATAATTAACTGATCGACGTCCACTCTGTTGTGATGCCACCGCCGCCGATGGTGTACAACGGAGTGAGTGACCCTTCCTTGGCCCATATTGTGTCTGTTTTGCAGCCATGAAATGTTGGTGCGATGCCGTAGTACTAGAGCTAAAGAAGATGAGTATAGAGGGATGACACCTATTTTGATCAAGAGGAGTTGAAAGGAGGACGAAGCAGAATGTACTACCATGTTGATAATTGAAGCTAACAATATTCCCTTGCCTTTGCCTTTGCCTTTTCCTTGGAATGTTTAGCAGCTTGTGTTTGAGAATCTAAGAACCTCGTGGATCTATTTATATCTTTAAATTTGTGGCAAAAGTACCCTCATAAGAAAAACATTGTCCATGAGGAGATCACACGATCCATGGCTGAATGGCTTTACCAAAATAAAAAAAATCCATGGCTGATGGCATTAGTTGGCCCACTTTGAGTTGTAAACCAAAAAAGCTTTGTTTTTTACTTGATACGATTCTTTGGTCTTCGTTACTAGAGGAAATTGAACACTATAAACACGCTTGTAATCAATATTTTGCAATATCTCCAACTACCACCAATTTCTCTATGCTGATATATACAACGAGACCAATAAATTGATTCGAGATCTTGCTATCAATTTCTTGGCCTAAAAAAAAATAATGTTTCACGATGAAGTTGATTGATTAAGACAAAATAAGGCTTACTACTAATGGATGGTAGTGTCTCTTAGCTCCCAGTGGGAACCTAAATATTCTATTCATTGTTAATATTCTTTTTAAAGTAAATGCTGTATTACTTCTATTGGGATCAAAAAGTCTAAAAAATTCTTTGGAAATTCAAAATATATCCTAGATTTAAGTTTTTTTTTTTTTGCCTAATGTAATTACAAAATTAAGGAAAAGACGATCGGATATACAGACAGCCATTGGCTAGCTAGGAGATGCCACCAACCCTATAAGAGAAGGGGCAAACCCCAAGAGAGGACAACCAGAAAGAGGGGGTGGACAAGCAAGAAAAAAAAAAGGGCAAAAATAAACAAAAAAAAAAAGAAAAAAAGATGAATCGATTTCAAGACAAATTTAACAATGTTTTTGTAACCTTTGTGATGAATCGATTGGACACCTTTTTTATTTGGCATGTCATGTTTCAAACTTCAAAGTATATACTGTTCCTCCTCTACTATTAATCTTTATGAATTTATTCTTCAATCCACCTCCCTCTCCCATATTGAAAAGATTCAGCTCTTATTTTTATCTGCGATAACTACTGTATTATATTTGGCAATTACAGAATAAGGGTATTTTTCAAAAATGATGTTCCCTTACCTGTTGTGATTTTGCAAATCATAAATAAGTGGATTGGTAATTGTAAAATAAATGTAACTCCTAATAGTGACAATCTCACTATTCCGACCTTTATGTCTTTGACCGAATAGTATACATTGCTCCTATGGATCATCCAATTCTTATTTGTGATGGTTGTTATGACTCGATTACCTATAGAGCTGGTTGGACTGTTGGTTTGCTATTTCAATGTTGGTTTTGTTTGCTTCTATGAGCTTTGGGTTTTCATGGGATATGTTAGCTCCAAAGGTCAGAGGCATCCTCCAAGGTCTCATAGGAATTAGGTTTTTTTCATCGAATACTAAGCCTAATCCTATATCCGTCATTTCGAATATATCATGTTGGATTTCTGATTTAAATCTAGTGCCTAATTACACTGACCATTCTTCTAATGTTTATCCTTAAGATATCATTTGTGAATCTCCAAGGTGCCTTCCATCTTTATCCTTCTTTCATTATCCCATTTTAATATGCATGGGATATACTAACTTTGAGTTAAATGTGTTAGGATGGGCTTGTGGCATTCTATTCCAAGGAAGCGTTGTTTTGATAGTAGCTAATTACATGATGTTGTGCAAGAAATCATCCTACGTGATCTATGGAACCTGCACAAAGAAGAAAACACAAGAGAGTGAGAGTCGGGCTGATCCAGCAGGGGACTCTCCGATGCCCAAGTCAGATCTCTCTGCAAGCAGAAATTCCAGTAATGAAAAAGTGTTGATCCCCCGAAAGGGTGGTTTACCTAGGTATTTATGGCTGCGGGATTGTAGCAACGAAGAGAGTCTCAATTTGATAGGCTTTCTAGTACTAGTAGAAGTTCATATATGGCAAGAGTTATATTAGGAGAGTGAATCGGGAAGATGTCCCAATCACAAGAGCTCCACATATCTTGCATTCGTGAGATATCCTTCCTTCTAGGAGAGAGAGAGAGAGAGAGAGAGAGAGAGAGAGAGAGAGAGAGAGAGAGAGAGAGAGAGAGAGAGAGAGAGAGATGGGAATCACACACCTATGGAGAGAGCGACTCGGTGGCTACTGTTCTCCTTATTTCAAACTGGAAAGTTCCGTGGAGAGCTCTTTAGAGGTGGATGAGTCTGATTCCATACCTACAATCCCTGACTTGGAAAATTTTGCACTGCCACCGTGAAGCTAATCCTATTGCAGACTTCCTCGCTAAATCGGCGGCAAAGTTTGAATTATCCTCTCCTGTTAGATCTTGGTTGGCACTTGTTGCTATGGAATTAAATATTGATAGTCAAAATCAACCCAGATTCCGATTTTTATAATGTAATTTTTTGGCTTTTGATGGATTGATTTTTATCCTGTTTTCTTTTCTGCTGATGATAATGCCGAAAGTGGATTTGATCTCAGCTGATCCCAAGTGAATTTTTTCGCATTCTTGTATATTCTTTTTATTTCTTCCTTAATACAATGATCTTCTAACGAAAAAAGTAATGACAATAGAATGAATTTCTTATTATATTTTTAATTTTCGGCTCAATGCCTCCAAGGGGCTAGTAGCCCAATGGTGATTTAGTGACTTCATAAGAGGGAGGTCTAGAGTTCAATACTCCCCATATACTTTGTGTGATTTTTTCTCATATTTGTAAGTTTATAAACCAAGTAATGGCAAAATGGTCAATTTGCATGCAAGTCACTATTTAAGGGTTCCTTGAATAGTAAAAGAACTATTGTATGCATTGAGGCCTATTGGCTAAAGTGGAGGTGGAGAAGGGTACTATTGTCTTTTCACTCAAGTGGAGTGAAATGCAATACTTCAAAGGCTAGAGGAGTTAGAATGAATTATCACTAACTATGGGGTTACTATCAAAATACAAGTGTCATTGCTTGAAAACCATGCAAGTAATGAGTCAAGGGGCAATTTATACAATTCATAAATCCTTAACAATGATAAATTGAAGAAGTATATACAGGTGAGTTCTTTTCTCATACTTTACTTCTTCTATGTCAAGAGAAGGAGGAAAAAAAGGGAAGATGTTGAAGAGGAGCTCAAGAAATGGAGAGGAGAAGAGAGAAGGAAGAAGATGATCAAGGAGGAGAATGAGGTTCTACAGCAACTCAAGCTTGAATCTAAAGAGGGAGAAGAAGATTAGAGAGAAAATAAAGCTCATTTCTGAATAATTTCTTAGAGTTGGGAGGTCTTGTTTGGTTTAGGCTTCTATTCCACACTTGAGTACAAGATGTCAGAATTTCAGGTTAGTATACTAACTTACATATTCTTATTCAAGAATTATTTATGAGATTTGAGTGTGAGATGAACTTAAAATGAAGCATTCATGTAGGTTATGAAATGTATGTGAATGAATTCAAGTATTTGAACCAAAATTTGAGAATTTTGGAACCTAAAAGTCTATTTCATATTTGGATTTACAGTTTTGGCAAAAAGACCTTTATTCAGTAAAAATATCATAACTTTTTTATTTAAACTTTAAATTGATTGATTCTAAGTGTTTTAGAAACTAAATTCATATAGTTTCAATTTTTATAGAAATAGTCTTGGAATGATTATGCTTCTAAATGACCTTAAATGTCACTTGAAATAATAACATAGGTTCTGCCCGAGAGCAGCATTAATTTCTGGGGCAGTTGTTTGAAAAATTACAGAAAATAGACTGCACAAAAATTATCATAACTTTTTCATCCGAAGTCAGATCGAGGTGATTTCGGTGGCATTGGATTCAAGATTCGCTAATCTAAATATATTCAGAAGAAGTTATTCTCTGAAAATATTTTTTTATGGGACAAAAATATCCTAAATACGAACCTTAATGAAATAGTGAGATATGTCAATCTATAATCTGTTATTGAGAATCTGTCTTTTTGGTTACCAGGGAACGATTGACTTGTTGTGAGTTTGTTGTTCTAACATTATAGCTGAATAATCAAGGTGAGTGATTCCCTTCTTAGATGGTTTCCTCGTATATGTATATAGCTTATGATTGGTGTGATATATCTTCTATGTGCATATGATGATGTTGAGTATGTTGATGTAATTATAATGTAATTCAATAATGAGATTGGGTTGCACATTATAATGATGAGCATTTTTTTATGTTGAGAATGCTTTGGTTCATTGATTATGAGAATTACCAAGAGACATGTTTGGGTAAGACCCAGTCAAGAGACATAAATGGTGAGACCGAGGTCAAGAGACCGCACAGTGAGGTGCTTGGTGCCAAGAGACACTTGGGTGAGACCTAGTCAAGAGACTTGTTTGGTGAGACTAGGGTCAATAGACTTTGTGGTGAGGACCAATTATGCCTAGGGGCAAAAGAAAATGTATGGAACAAACACTTTTATGGTTGTTATTTTGCAAACAAAATAAATGATGATGATTGATTGGTTTGTTTTATAAGTATATGTACATGTTTGGTGTGGAATTGTTTAGGCAGGGATTTACTCACTGGGCTGTCGAGCTCACCCCATTATTATACATCTTTTTCACAGGTAAATAGTCAGGGCCATAGGGCTGGTAAGGAGCCTGCAAGCTGATGATGAATATAAGAAGAAACATTTTATTATTTTGCTTTATGTTGAATCTTAATGATTAAGAAGACCTTTTTTTTTAGTGAAAATAAATTTATTCAGCAAAATAGGAAGAACTCATGGATGCCAAACATTGTTCTTGGATCCAAGGATTGAAAATGGGCCAAACTATCATACCCGTCACAGGCAGGGCCCTCCTTGCCAGGGAATCAGCTAAGCTGTTAAACTTCCTTAGAACGAAAGAAAAAATACAAAAGCCTAAATAGGTCTTCAAATGGAGAATATCCTCCAATATGGGCTTGACAGTCAAAGGAGCTGATAAAGTTCCATTGTTCAAGTAGACGATAACAGCTTTGTTGTCATTCTCCACCACAATATGAGTAATGTCTTCAGAAATTGCTTCCAAAAGAGATGAGTGGATTGCTATTGCTTCACCAACTAAAGCCGATTGAAACTAAACTAGATCTAAGAAGGAAAAATAAGGGTGGCCTTGATGGTCATGACAAATGAATCCTAAACCTCCATGCATTGATCTAGGGGGGAGACTTGCATCATAGTTAATTTTGAAATGATTTGCAGGAGGTTGCTCACATTGAGAAACCAAGAAAGCTGTTGGAGAAGATGTTGAAGCCAAACGATAGGGAGGAGAGATGGTTTGATAATATTCTTTGAAATGATTTTCAGCCACTTGAATCACTTCAAGAGGTGACCGAACCTTCTTCCCATAAAGAAAATCGTTTCGAGCAAGCCATAGATGACAACAAATGAAAGTGCATAAGGATATCAGTTCCTTACTTGCTTCCTTTCCTTTTGATGAAAAAATCTTCCAGCCATCAATCCACTCATGAAAAATTATCCCATTACCTTCTGGGACCTTGTGAGACAAACTGCATCCACGCCACACCGAACGAGCAAAAGGGCATGTCAATAAAATATGCTCTGCTGATTCTTGGATATTGCCACAACTTGGACAGTGGGGATCAACTAGGATATCTCTTCTACAAAGATTCATCGTTGTACCAAGTCCCGCCGCACATGTCCTCCAAAGGAAAGATTTAATCTTTGGGAGGGTATTGCAACCCCAGATACACTTCCACACTCTATCTGAAACTTGCTGCCAAGGCTTTGGAGACGATGAAGATGCTTGCAATGATTCCTTCTCAACTTCTAGATTTGTCAAAAGATGATATGCCGATTTGACAGAAAAAATTTCATTGCACAATGCCCCCAAATCTGAAAAACTTCTTGTGGAAATAATGGTAAGTGGATTTTCAAAGTTTCAGTTACCTCAGAAGAATGGAAAAGAGAAGAGAGAAGGTCACGCTTCCAAGTCCGACTATCATTGTCAATAAGTTGAGACACTTTTTGGAAGACACAATATGGTGGTTGGGGAGTCTGGATATGGAATCCTGGAAGAGTGGGCACCCATAAGTGATTCCAAATGTCAATAATGTCATCATGGCCTACATGCCAAATTAAGCCCCATTTCAGAACCTCACGCCCATCCAGAATGCTTCTCCAAGCCCAACTTGGGTTGTTCCCCATTGAAGCAGAGAGAAAGTTACCATTAGGAAAATAAATAGACTTTAGAAACTTGGCCCAAAGTGCATTTGGTTCATTCCATAAGCACTATTCCACCTTTGATAGAAGGGTTCTATTGTGAAGAGATGGATCCCTAAACCCGAAGCCCCCTTTTTCCTTTGATCGACATAGACATTTCCATGAAATCCAGTGTATTTTTGGTTTTCCAATAGAATCCCCCCAATAAAAATTTGATGCCACTTTGCGAAGATTCTAGTGATGCGAGGCAGGTAACTTGAAATGAGAACATGCCTAGTTTGACATTGTAAATGCCACTGACTTGAGCATCACCTCCTTACCAACATGCGATAAAAGGCTAGTCTTCCAACCATCTAATTTTTTTGTAATCTTCTCAGAAATATCACCAAAGAGAGCAGCTTTTGAGATGCCAAACTGAATAGGAAGACCCAAGTATTTACCCGGATTGATTCCATAGGGAATTTTCATAATACGGGAGAACCACCTCTTCAGCTTAATTGGTGTATTTGGGCTAAAAGTCATAGTGGATTTCTTGAGATTTATAGCCTTAAGAAATCTGAGAGGTAATAGGATCAAATCCTAGTGGCCAAAATATTTACGATTCCACAAATCCTCATTCATACTTGGTAAATATTTACATTAAGTCCTCTTAACCATTAAGATTCAACATAAAGTAAAATAATAAAATATTTCTTCTTATATTCACCATCAGTTTGCAGGCTCCTTGGAATATTAAGAACTATGCATGGATGCTTGGTTTTGAATTTTGATCATTTTGATCACCGCCTGTGAGGGCGTGGCGAGACCCTTATCCCGGGCTTGGGTCGTGACAAAACCCAACAGTGTTGAGGCAAGGTAACTCTTTGGTAACTTTTATGGTCGACTATGAAAAGTGGTATATGAACTTAATTGTGCAGGTAGAAATGCTGGGTTTTGATATCCCAACCGACCCCATCCCAATTATATAATTCTGAAGATTAAACCCTAATACGACAGAATTTGTCACCCAATAAAGTGAAGACATGTGGCATCCGAGGGAGGGACACGTGTCACCCATCCGATAGAGGCCGTAAGGCTTCGAACCACGTGAGGAGAAGATTCCTAGGGAGGGGTTCTCGAAACCCTAGGCCGAGAAACCCTAAAAGAGGGAATCGAAAAGGAACCTATAGGAGATACATCGACACCCACTATTACTCTTGTAAAAACACTGTTCTATTGATCACTAACTTGGGCATCAAAGGACTAATTCTGGGGAAACCTCTGGGCCTCTGCCTTCTATGCTTGTGCAGGTTGGATTCAAAGGGATTTTTGACAGTGACAAACCCAAATATTTAATAGGGAAAAAGGTGAATCACTGAATGGTTCATTCAATAGTCTAAAAAGAAGGTTGCCATGTAAAGATATCAAAATTCAATTTGAATTCAAAACGATACATCTCGATTTCATCAGTTAAATCTGTTCTCCTTCATAAAAATCTAGATCGAAATTGTCTATGACCAATGAATTTGGCAGAGGTGACCTCAGATGCTGCCATGTGTTCTATGTCATGTGGATGGCTAGATCTGAGAGCTTCGAGACCTGGGCCCTCGGTGAATCTTCTTCACTGGCAACGAAACATCGGCTGCGGCCTTGGCAGTTGCAGCGAGGGGTTTAGCAGAATTTAATGCCAACCCAGTGAGCCCTTGGGAAAGGAGAGGATGCAGCAACATGGGTCATCCCCATTTTTGGTTCCTCCGTCGAAAAAATTTTCTGGGTCATGACCTAGTCACTCTCTAAAGCATAGTTGTTGTCGTTGTGGATCATCACAGGGAAACCAAAGATCGTACCGTTCTTCTTCCCACGCGTTCCTTCAACAACATCGTGGTCGTCATCTTCCTCTTCTTTCTTCGGTCCATCTTCGATAACCAAATTAGAAGAACCCGAATTGTCATTGGAAATGGATCCAACTCCTTTCCCCTTCTCATCGTTTTCTTCTACAGAGAAGCCGCCCTCTGGCTCCTTCTCTCAGGTGAGTCATTGAGATCCCACATACCATTTCTTAATTAGTGTTTACCTCTTTCTCCTCCTCCATTGGTGGTCTGCAGAAGATCGAAGATCCGGATTTTCTCTGATCTTTCCTTGTATCTACAAGGGACAGCCTAGCTTCACTGGTCATCCCTCCCCATCGAAACCGGAATTTGGGTTACTGTCGGCAAATCCCATCATCTGTTCTTCCACTCTACCGGCTGTGAGATCCATACTGGCAGAGGAAGCAGCGGCGCCGCTAGTGGCATTGGCAGAGACGTCTAGAGAGAGTGAGGAGGGAGAAGAAGAAGAGTGGCCTCACAGATCTGGCCGTCCATGTGTCACCATCCAAGTTCGCCTCCGCCAGAATCGTTGGTCATAGACGATTTCGATCCCATAAATCTAGTTCACCAATTCTCAATACACGCCCCGATTACGATTCTGACGCCAAAATTAAGCAAGAAGATAAATCATTTCTTGCCATGGAGAAGTACTGATATCGATGACCATGAATGCCCTTTCAATCCTTTGAACGAGTAGATCATAATTAGAGGGTTTTGAAAATGAGTACGACAACCCAATGTCTATTAATGTGACCCTTAATGTGCTGCATTTTACATTCCCTAATTAGTTTGAACATAGATTATGGTTGAAACTTAATTGTTTCCTGCCTAGTTCAATAACATTGATTATGGTCACTGTAATTGACATCCCTCCATGGACCAGTCACTCACATTAGCTAGGGAGAAGATCTGTTACGTGCATATAGGGGTAACTGAGAAAATTTCTATCAGACAGTCGTGCTTATGTAGTCTTGTGTGACTGACGGGTCCTGTAAGCTTAAAAAAAAGTTCTATCGGATAGTCGTGCAACCTGTTATGATGTATGATGTGGATTGTTAGGCAATTAAGAAAAGACATAGTAATAGATGCTAAGATGGATGCATGGGAAAACTAGGAGGGATAAGGTAACGAATAAATGTATTAGAGAGGATTTGGGAGTTGCTCTAATTCATGATAAGCTTCGTGAAAATTGTTTGATATGCTATGGCCATGTTCAATGGATGCCATTGGATGTGATAATAAGGAGGAGCAACCTTATCCAAAAAGAAGGATCCAAAAGAGCTAGATGCAAATCGAAAATGACCATAGAAGAGGTTGTGAGGAAGGACATGCATAGATTAGGCCTAGTCCCAAGTATGGCCTTGAATAGAGCAGAATGGAGGGCTAAGATCTATGTGACGGACCCCCTGTAGTTGTGTACTACTTTGTTAATGCTTTTGATTTTTTGTTTCCTTCTTTTGGTTGTCTTCTTCCTTTTCTTTACTTGGATCTATGTAGCTGACCCCATTAAGTTGGGATAAGGCTTTGTTGTTGTTGTTGTTATAATTTAAAATCACTATTTACCTTGTTCAACTGTGCAAGAGTGACACGAGCAAAGAAAAAGAGGTGACAACTTATTGACACCATAAGGGGTGCTAAAAAGAAAATCCCAAACTTAATCCATGAGGTATAAATTGATTTCGAAATTTCTATAAATATGAAGATTGAATTGTTCAATAGAGGAAAATATATTGCAAGAACTTAAAGGTCAATATAATAAATGTAAATCTAGTTTAATTAGTTGGGCCAAAAGATATACTTTCCCTAAATTTAATAGCTGAGATAACATAAAGAAAAAGGGATCCTTTTAGGCATTGCCTTGTTTGTTTAGTTGTAGAATTTTCCTTGCAATTGATATTTTATATGAAAATCTTTCCCCATATAAAATTTCCTACATTTTGAATTTGATTTTCATATTTTACTTTAAAACCAAAAAGTAAAAAATTTATATTTTACCGTAATCTTGGCATGCTCTCAACTCACTTTTTTAGAGAATTATTCTATTTCTCACTATGGGCTTGTCCTGTCCACATTCACTCGACAAGACAGTGATGTGGAGAGCTTTGTTGAGCGCCAGGGCCCTTGACATTCATAGAGGACCTCGAATTTCCACCCCAAATTGGGAAGAAGAATCAGAAGAAGAGGATGATCCTATGGTAGGAATCATTACCATAACAAATAGTGATGATGAAGAGTGTTGATGAAGAGTGTTATTCTACGGAGATCATCATGAAGAAACCTACCAATGTGATGGAAACTCAAAGTGGAAGAGACTACAAGGCCAAGGCCCTAGCTATAGAATAGTCAAGGACTAATGAGGCAGGAACTAGTGGCTTGAAGAAAGAACTAGAGAATCTAGTCTTGGCTCAGCTCAAGAAGTCCCAAGCTAATATATTGATTTGGGGATTGTTGATGGCCTCCCCCACACACCATGAAGCAGTCTTGAAGTCTCTCACCAATATATAAGTGCCAATCAAGATAGATCCAGTGCATCTCTCGCACATAGTAGGGGCAACTTATGCAGTAATATCATTGATGTTCTCAGATTCTGAACTCTCTAAAGGAACCTAGCATAATAAAGCTCTACACATCACAGTAGAATGTCTTAATAAGGTGGTTCCCCAGGTTCTCATTGACAACGTGTCCACTTTGAATGTTCTATCCTCGAGATCGGCAAAGAGTTTTAGCATCAACCTGGAAGATATGAGGCCATCAAACCAAACCATGCGGGCATATGATAACAACAAGAGGAAAATCCTTGGCATTTTTACCATCGCTGTGATGATCGACCCGGTGAAGTTTGATATTGATTTCTAGATCATTGATATACTAGCGTCTTTCAACATGCTCTTGGGAAGGCCTTGGTTACATCATGCAAAGGCTGTGTCCTCTAGTCTCCATTAGAAAATAAAATTCATTCATGAAGGGAAGGTGATTATAGTAGCCAGGGATCCCAAAGTGGTGAACACCTTAGCCAATATTGAAAATGGAGAAGAACAAGACCAGGAAGTTTAACTTAGTGATTTCAAAATAGAGGAAACTTGTGTAGCACTCGCCAAGGAAATGCCAAATGAAAAGATTTTGGCTAACTATGAAGCTATATGGAGCCCTCTGGTGAACCAAATGATGAGGAACATGCAATACTTTCCAAGGATGGGATTGCGAAAGTATCATCAGGGTGTTTCAAAATTACCTACTCTAGTGGTTAACAAAGGAAGGAGTGGCCTTGGGTAAATTCCTCAAACCCCTCGACCTAGGAGCAAGAATGGTAGCAAAGGGCAAAAGGTACTAAGGATGACCAGGAAAATTTTTGCCTCTTACTACCCCACTCTTAACGGGTACTTCGTAAGGGAAGGAGAAGATTTTCCCTTCTACGAAAATGTTGAACTATGATTTGATGAAACCACTGTGAAGATGCAACTAGGATTTGAGGTATTCTTTCAATATGAGTTTGACTGTGTAACTCATGAGGTAGAATAATAGCAAGTGCTAGTCAAAGAAAGTGATCAAGACAGTTGTATCACCTAGAGAGTAAAAATTGCACTGATTGAGAATGGGTCTTCCTCTAGTCTTACAACATCGATCTAGTCAAAAGAGGCACCAAGTCCTTAAGTCCTACTGAAAAGAGAATGGGAAAAGAAGATAAGGCTCATCTGGAGTTTATAGCTTCCCATTGATTTGAAAAGCTACATTTGCTCCCTCCTATAAGAACCAAGAGCCCAAGAGTTACATGAGCTCAAGCTTCGTCCTTGCAGAGAAAGAAGTATATATGCGAAGCAAAGAAGAGCACAAAGAATGATGGTTTGCATGTACTGTGCCCGAATCAACTGCAACGAGAAGGTCCATGAGGGTGGTCAAAGATGTGATTGAGGAATCGGGATGGCCTCCATCAATAGGCTTGAAAAGATGGACTTTATAGAAAAAGGATTGAGCAGTCTTCACCAATCGTCACTTCTCAGAAAGTTCGGCTTTCGAGAACACGAGATTGATCAACTGGTATTTGTGAAGAAGCAGGCACCTATCCAGAAGAACCATTGCACCATTGATGAAACAACAACAACTTTCTTAGAAGGAGAAGGAGGCCCTTTGCTGCATTTAATCCACCGAGCCATCGAATCGCTCCTGAACTGGACTAGCATCTGGGAGACCTTCAAGTTTATTCATGCTATTGAGTCAACCAGCCCCGTTTGTCATACCCCGTTCACACTGAACCGGGCCAGTGACCGAGTTAACACCGGTTAACCCAAACCTGCCAGGATCATCAGATACTGTATTCCACCATAGCATACACACAACTAATATAAACTCATCAGATCAGCGGAAGACTAAGTTTTACCTGTGAATAATCCCATAATACTTGATACCCGGATAGTGATACAATAATTATATACATTTGGGCCCGAAGGCATGATATTTACATAAAAAGAATAAAATTCAAATATCAAGTACATAAGGAAATCCACCAAAACAATCAGAGTACACAGCTCGGCTCAGTTTCAAGGCTAGAGCTCAGCTCAGCATCAAGGGTTGAGCCCAGCTCGGCATCACGTGGTAGAGCTCAGCTCGGCCTCAGAAGTGGAGCTCAGCACGGCCTCAAAACTACTATCCCGTAGCACAGCTCTCACACGAGCAGTCAGTGCCATGCTCTAACTCCTCAGGGGTCCACAAGTCCTCTTCAGGAAACTCGACTGTGGGACCCACCCCGTGCTCCTCAGATGTATGACCTACAAAATCATCTAAAAAGGGGCGTATACGTGGGATGAGCTCACTAGCTCAGTAAGTAGAAAGATGGACCACACAGCAGCCCACACATCACAACATATCATATGCACTACATGCCATGCTATACATTTTAAATCACATCCACCTAAGCAACAGTACTAAGTCCTCAGTTTTAGTGCTACTACAACTACAGTGCGCGTATACTCCGGGTACGAGCCACGAATTCCCTCCCGCGATACGCCCATAGGGCTGTCGGAGAAGGCCCACTGTGAGTACTCAAAAAAGTAAAGACAATGCCGTCCACCGGCTCTCAACAGAAATGTAAATGACTAAAAATAAAGGTACTGACTCCAGCAATTTAAAAGCAGTACGATTGGCCCTCTTGAATGTACCACCGGGGTTGCCGACTGTCCTACATGACCCGTCGGGCGTTATGTCTAACCGCCACAGTGACCCGACGACCGCGACCACTGCTTCCCCCCAAATGATAACCCAACACCTTAACCCCTGTTGGGAAGGGTCGTAGCACGGGATGGTGAAAATCCTAATACCGCATGCTCCTATATGACATTAGTACAATTGCATAGTGCCTCCGTTTCCCATTCCACGGGCCACCAATGCACTCGTCTCCAAGCCGACTACGGCGTCTAGTCTATCAATGCAACATGCACAATGATGTCCACATTCAACATATAAACATCTCATTCAATTGGCAATTGGAAAGTAAACATAGCACATATGCACATCAATGTGTGGAATGAATAGTCTACATAGCATATTCATGATGGCATGACTAGACTAGATATAATTAAATGAATGCCAAACAATGCCTTGAAACAAGGCCAAACGTCCTCTCCCCACTTACTTGTAGTGTACAAGGATTCCCGTTCGGTATGGGTGAGATCCGGTGCGAATCGGGTAGGATTTGGTGAACCTAACATAATTGAGCGGGGTTAGTACTTCACCATTTTAGGATCAAAATTAATGAAATCCGATGACAAAATCGTGTTTAGGACGTCAAAAGAAGGTCACACGTCCGATTTGGGTCCAATCGGACATAAGGATCACCCTCGGGGCCACATGGGTGGGTCAGACAGGTGGGCAGTCTGGCCCACTGGTCCTACCCACCGGTTGGGACCGGCGGGTAGGGGCCCGCCAGTTCCACCCGCCGATTGGGCCAGGGGCCCCTGCTAGGACCGGCGGGTAGGATGGCCCGCCGGTTGGCCCACCAGTTGGGCTCGCCGGTTGTGCCCGAAGGCCCCCCTGCCTTCTCAGGTGGGTGCCCATAGGCGGGTAGGGGCCCACCGGTTGCACCCACCAGTCTTGGCGGGAAACACCCTGTTTCTTCCCAACTTTCTCCATTCTTTGGGGATTCAAATGGGGCTTTTCCCAACCCATTCCTCACACCTTCAAGGTCCTATAGGATGGTTCTAACCTAGATCTAGGTTAGATTCAAGTGATGGAAAACCATCTTACCTTCTTTGCCCAAGAAAGACTTCAAACCCTCCAAATCACTTCAAACCCACCATGCTTCTTCCACCTTGTCAATATCTGTTCAAATCCTTCAAGATCAACACATAAATCATCTATTAAACCTTAGATTCGTCATTTCAAAGGGGATTTACAAGATCTCAAGAAACCATACTCGAATCAAGGGTTTAAAGCTTGGGTATGGTGAATGTTCACAAAACCCAACTTTGCTAACCTCTAACCGTAGATCTAGAGTTGAAGATCACTCTCCCGGCGCCGGAATGGGAAGATCAAGCTTCGGCGCCGCTGAAATCCTTCCCTTCTTCCTCTTCCTTCTCTTCCCTTCTTCTTCCCTTTCTTTTCTCTCTCCTCTTTACTATCCTCACCAACGTACGGGTGACATAAATGGAAAGAAAGAAAAAACATAAAGCTATATATATAATTCCTAATTAAGTGAATAGTGCACATGGATGGGTCACTCAGGTGGGTGGGTGCACCCACCTGTCCGCCCACCTGAGGGCCAAAACTTAGGATTTTGACAGGGTTCGGGCCTCGGCACGAACCCCACCCCTGGCATACGATGTAGCATACGTATATACCTTAAAATACGGATATAATACCTGCTTTATCTGTACATGGCCTTATGGTAGGTGCATGTACACGGCTTGGGCACTCCCATCTCTTCTGGCACTGGCTCGGACTTGTCGGGCCAGCCGGTGTTTAAGGTCACCCATGCCATTATAGCCCACAAGGAACCCGCTCTAATTTCCTCTAGCTCGGTTCCTGCATGGTTAAACCGATTCAACCGCGAAATCAGACCGGGTTTAAGAAGCGGGGTATTACAATAGTAGAACCCTAGTTTGAAGCAGATGCAGAAAGCTTCTCCATCCGACACTTGTAAAAGAGGAACATTTGATCACGATCAAGAAGGTTCTCTTTGATCACAGAAACTTCCTTGAAATTCTGAATCCAAGCATGCAAGCGTTGGAATGTATGGGCTTCCACCCATTTCTGATGTAATATGCCTTCCAGCACTCCCAACCAGTGAGCAATCCATCCAAAGGCTAAATCTGCTAATCCAATAGTCTCTCCACCAAAGAATTTCTTCTCTCCAAGACCATGTTCTTCAATGGTTCTCAACATTTCTAAGCACCCTTTTATGGCTTTCTCTTGTTCTTCTCCTACTGTGTGAAACATACTCCAAATGATTGAAGTCTATTAAGAACAAAACAAAACATCACCTTAGTTCATCACACTTTAGCTTAGTTGAGCCAAAAGAAAGTGCCCACAACAGAAATAAAAGATTAAAATAGATGCATAAAGAAAACTAAAATAGAAGGCCTAGAGCAGCTCCTGTCCATGCTTAAAATCACATTTCAAATTTCGTCGAAATCTCGCAAATTTCAACATGTCTGAAATGAAACAGGAGGCAAAACCCAGAGTCAAAACTGTTTCATCGAAATTTTGGTCGCAAAAATGCACTGTTTCATTGAAATTTTGGATTTTTTGACTCCCTAAATGGCCAAGAAAAGCTCACAAAACAAATACATTGTTTCAAAGATATTTCAGTGACCGAAAGGAGATTTTGAACTATGCTTAAAATGTAATTTACCTTATCTTCAGCAAATTTAGTCCAAAATCGAGCTACGACTCTCTCTCATAAAGATCAGTTGGGAGCAAGGGATTCTCAGGCCATGTCTCTTCAATGTATTGAAGGATGACAATGGATTCCACAACTGGTTTTCCTCCATGAACAAGTACTGGGATCTTCTTGTAAATTGGGTTGTACTGTAAAAGCAAAGCACTCTTGTTGAACAGATCTTCTTCAATGTATTCATAGTCTACCCCTTTTAGTTTCAGAGCCCATTTGACTCTGCAGCTAAATGGGCTAGACCAATATCCAAATAGCTTTAGTTCTTCTCCCATGTTGATAAGTGAGAAAACAAATTAAGATGATTTGGAAGGCTTGCGAGTTGTAACCACCTCCTCCTCCTGAACTGATTTATATATAGTGATTGATGAACTGAGCTTTCATGGGCAGTGATCTTCCAATTTTTTTCTATATTATGTCAAGAACAGTATCAAGATGGCGATCATGACTTTAGGTTAGATTTTTCCAGATTATACAAATGCTTACGTTTGTTGATGCATACTCTTAGTGGTCAATTGGGTTGCAAACTAGGCCAAGCAACTCCTAGTGGTCAATTGGGTTGCAAACTAGGCCAAGCAACTCTTAGATGGCCTAACAACAACTGCCTAGCGTAGTTGATGAAGTTGTGGTGTGCTCAGCCCTTGCTTACTATGAGGTCTCAAGTTTGAACCTCTTGATCGCTTCATTGCCTTATCTTGAATTTGGATTTGTTACATGTACGTTCACCTAGGCATATATATGAGGATCCAACCCATCCCATTTGTAAAATGAGAAGGGTGAAAGATCCAAATGATAGAGTCTATGTGCCTTGTGGGATTCACATCTTTTACAGATGAAGGAAAGGCATGGGAATTCTTACTTGACTTAGCTGACAAAATCCGTGAGTGGGAATCAACCCAAGAGAGTGAAAGAACCATAGGAGGAAAATGATATTTTGTGGATGGGTTGTAGCCAAGGAAGCCTATTTGGATAGCCTAATCAAGAGAATTGATGCTATTATTCCTAGAGAGCCATCATCAGTCAATTTGGTTAAGATTTGTACTTGGTGTCAGTCCCCTGGACATCTCCTAGAAGAATGCCCCAACACCTCTGGGGGCACTTCTAATGATAGTGTTAATGCCTTATACCAGAATAATCCATATAGTAATACTTACAGTGCAGGATGGAGAAATCACCCAAATTTCTCTTGGAATCAGGGTAACCAAGCAGGGCCTTCCAATCTCCATAATCAAGGTCAACTTGGACTCTAAAGGCCTCCCTTTGCACAACAATCTTTTTCCCAAAATACTTTTCCTAGGTCAAATGCAGGACCTCAGGCTAGTTTTCCTAGGGCCCCTCTCCTATCATCTTATCAGCAACCCCCTGGGTTTACCAAAGATTTTTCTGAAACTAAAGATGATTTGGTTAAGGAAACAAAAAATGATTCTTCTGAATAGGGGCAAATCCCTAACAGTCCTTATGTTCATCCTATCCCATTTCCTAATCACTTGGTAAACAAAAGGAAGACTACTTCCTTGGACAAAATTTTAGAAGTCTTCAAAAGGTAGAAGTGAATATCCCCCTTTTGGATGCCATATCCCAGATCCCCGCCTATGCAAAGGTACTGAAAGATTTGTGCACTCACAAACGTATCACTAGTGTGCTAAAAAAGATGTTCTTGGCAGGTAACATTAGTTTTATAATCACTCAGCCTATAGCAGCCAAGTATAAGGATCCAGGGAGCCCTACCATATCTTATGTCATAGGCAACACCTACATTGAGCATACCTTACTTGACCTTGGTGTAAGTGTGAATCTTTTACCTTACCATGTGTACAAGCAACTTGGATTGGGAGAATTAAAAGCCACTGGAACTACTCTTCAGTTAGCAGATAGGTCTGTTAAAATTCCTAAAGGGATGGTTGAGAATGTCTTACTAAAGGTAGAGGAATTTATTTTCCTTGTTGATTTCATTGTGTTAGATACCAAGCCCTTGTCAACCAAGAATGAGATCCCAATAATTCTAGGAAGACCATTCTTGGCTACTAGTAATGCATTAATCAACTACCGGAATGGTTTCCTAAGATTATCTTTTGGTAACCAAACTATTGAGTTTAACATGTTTAGGATAGGCAAGCAACCACATATGGAAGAAGATATTAATATGATTGAGGATTTTCTGGATTTTTCTGATGATTTAATTACCAACTTTGATATTAATTTTGATTCAGAATTTCAAGAGTATATGAATGAGTTGGATGATGATAATGAAAATTTCTTTTCTAAAGTCTTGAGTCTTCACACACATGTGGAGCCCTTAGGACCCCTTTCCAATTCTATTCCCAAACCTTTCATTGTTGAGCCCCCTGAGCTAGATCTTAAAGAGTTGCCATGTAATTTGAGGTATGCTTTCCTAGGGCCTAACCAGACTCTTTCTGTAATAATTTCTTTAAATTTTACTTCTAGCCAGGAAGAGGAGTTACTTAAAGTATTAAAAGATAAGAAGGAAGCCTTAGGTTGGACCATGACTGATATCAAGCGTATAAGCTCTTCTATTGTGCAATATCATATACATCTTATGGAGGATTCCAAACTATCCACAGAACCCCAAAGAAGAGCTAACCCAGTGATGATGGAAGCTATTAAAAAAGAGATCCTAAAGTGCTTGGATCATGGAATAATTTATCCTATTTCTGACAGCCAATGGGTAAGCCCAATTCACGTAGTGCCTAAGAAGTCTGGTGTGACTGTAGTTCTCAATACCAATAATAAACTAATTCCAACTTGTGTCTAATCTGGGTGGAGAGTGTGCATAGACTACAGGAAACTTAATGTGGCAACCTGGAAGGACCACTTCCCATTGCCATTTATTGACTAGATGTTAGAGAGGTTAGATGGATATGAATACTATTGTTTTCTTGATGGATATTTCTGCTATAACTAGATCCCAATTGCTTTAGAGGACCAACATAAGACCACTTTTACATGTCTATATGGAACATTTTCTTACAGGCGTATACCCTTTGGGCTTTGTAATGCCCCTGCTACGTTCCAACGATGCATGATGAGCATATTTTCTAACATGGTCAAAAAATTCTTAGAAGTATTTATGGATGACTTTTCAATTCATGGGAATTCCTATTCTGAATGTCTTCATCATCTTTCTCTAGTTTTCAAAAGGTGCATATTTAAGAATTTGATTTTGAATTGGGAGAAATTTCATTTCATGGTTAAATCTGGTATTGTTTTAGGCCATGTAATATCCAAGGAGGGAATTAAGGTAGATAAAACCAAAGTTGATTTAATTGATAATTTACAACCTCCTCAATCTGTTAAGGACGTCCGATCTTTTCTAGGGCATGTGGGCTTCTACAGAAGGTTTATTAAGAACTTTAGTCAGTTAGCCCCACCTCTCACTTCATTACTTGTCAAAGATCAAACTTTTGAGTTTTCTAAAGAGTGCCTAGAATCTTTCAAATAACTTAAGAAAGAGTTGACCAATGCACCCATTGTTCAACCACCTGTTTGGACTGAACCTTTTGAACTGATATGTGATGCTTCAGATTTTGCCATAGGAGCGGTTTATGTCAAATGATTAATAAGTTATCCACTATCATTTATTATGCTAGTAGGACCTTAAATGATGCACAACTCAATTATACAACCACTGAAAAAGAATTTTTAGTGGTTGTGTTTGCATTAGAAAAGTTTCGATCTTACTTAGTTGGTTCACATGTGGTGGTGTATACTGATCATTCTGCTCTCAGATACTTAGTTCAGAAGAAGGATGCCAAAGCCCGTCTCATTAGGTGGGTTTTACTTTTGTAAGAGTTTGATTTAGAAATTAGGGATAAAAAAGGAGTTGAAAACCTAGTTGCAGACCATTTATCCCGGCTTCCCAATTCCTTGACTGTTGATTCTCCAGTCAACGAGAACTTTCCAGATGAACAATTATTTGCAATGTCCAGTGAACCATGGTTTGCTGACATTGTCAACTTCTTAGTTTCAGGTGTGACTCCGGATCACTGGTCCACCCAAGATAAGTATAGGTTTCATTCCCAAGTTAAGCACTTTTTCTGGGATGATCCTTATTTGTTTAAGATATGTCCGGATCAGATTATCCGACGATGTGTTCCTGATTATGAGCAACATTCCATTCTCTCTTTTTGTCATGATCATGCATGTGGTGGACACTTTGGACCTAAGAAGACTGCCGCAAAGGTTCTCCAATGCGGATTTTATTGGCCCACTCTTTTTAGAGATGCTTTTGATTTTTGCAAGGCTTGCCCTGCCTGCCAGTCTTTTGGCCGTATCAATAAAAGGAACATGATGCCCCTCAACCATATTTTGGTAGTTGAGATCTTTGATGTATGGGGCATCGATTTTATGGGACCATTCCCTAATTCTTTTGGGAATTTGTACATACTTTTGGCCGTTGATTATGTTTCTAAATGGATAGAGGCCATACCTTGTAAAACTAATGACAACAAAGTGGTGGTCCAGTTTCTCAAAGAGAACATTTTTTCCCGCTTTGGTGCACCACGTGCAATAATTAGTGATAGGGGTACTCATTTTTGTAATCGGCCTTTAGAGGCCCTAATGAAAAAGTATGGAATCACCCATAAGTTATCTACCCCTTATCACCCCCAAACTAGTGGCCAAGTGGAGGTGTCTAATAGGCAGATCAAACAAATCTTGGAGAAGACTATTAATCCCAACCGTAAGGATTGGTCCCTTAGGCTCATTGATGCCTTGTGGGCCCATCGGACTGCATTCAAGACCGACCTTGGTCAGTCTCCCTACCATTTGGTGTATGGGAAAGCTTGTCACTTACCAGTTGAGTTGGAGCATAAGGCCTTTTGGGGCATCAAGAAGCTCAACTTTGATTTATCTGATGCGGGAATTCATCGTAGGCTCCAACTATCTGAGTTGGAGGAACTTAGGAATGAAGCCTATGAAAGTTCTAGGATTTACAAGGAAAAGACCAAAGCTTTCCATGATAAGCACATTCTACGTAAATCTTTTGTAATTGGTGATAAAGTCTTATTGTACAACTCTCGATTGCATCTTTTTCCTGATAAGCTTAGATCCAGATGGGATGACCCATTTATTGTCCATAATATATATTTTCATGGGGCTGTGGAGATTTTGAATCCAAGAACAGGGTAATTTCGAAGGTTAATGGTCAGCGTTTGAAACCATTCTTCGAGTTTCCTAATATTGGTAGTGAAGAGGTCATAGATTTCCATGAATCTCTTTATACTGATGATTAAATTTTAATCAGGTATGATGCATTGAGGACATTGCATGACTTAAGTGTGGGGGAGAAAAACCAGTTTCTTCTTTTTCCACTTTGTTTTATTTGTTTTTCTTTTTATGTTTTTTTGAGCTTGTTAAAGGATGAAGTCTTACTTTGGCTTTCGGCTAATGATCATACCATTCGGTTGCTTGATGTATGAAAAATGAAAGTTTTGATTAAGGTACCCATTTTGAACGTATAAAAACACTGTTGAGAAGAAAGAAACAAGCCTGTGTCTTGAGATGGGACTTTCTTTTGAAAAATAAGAGACCCCTATTTTATGGTGTTGGACCATATGTAAGTCTGTGGGTTCCTTATACTTTTGATTTGGAGTTGAGACCTTTTTAATTTGGCATAGGTTGACAAATGCACAATTTTAAATGAAATGTGAAATGTGGTATAAAGAAGAATAATAGTTCATTCCCTTGGAACTAGACAGGGCATTACGCCTCATGAAGCGTGGTGTCTTGATCAAAATTCCTTGGGAGGAAACTTCTGAAGGAACTCTAGCATCACTGTCTTTGTGGGCATATGTAAAAAGTGAAGCTATATAGTAATTTGGGTGTTTGGTGTTTGCTCCACCATGTCATTCAGGCCAAAAGTAGTGGAGTAGAATAGAGTTTAAGCGAAAAAAAGGAGAAAAAATGTGCAAATGTCATTAATGCTTAGTAATATGTTTTGGTCAAAAACACTCCAACGCCTTAGTCATTGGTTCCCTATTTCTTCACAAGTGGTTTTGCCTTAAGATAAGGATGTTTTGGAAGAGACGAGGTGAGTTTCAAATTAAGAAATATGCTAGTGCCTGGAATTGATCAAGGGTAATAAAAGTTCAAGCATGGGGGTCCCTTGTAAGAAAAATTATCTTTGCTCTGAATCGGTATGAACCTTACCTTTAACTAAGGTTGGGATTTATTTATTCTGAATTTTGGGTGATTATTCACTACAAACACCCACAAGACACAATTCGTCCACTAGGATAACTTAGGGTTTAAAAACTTGTTGCACATGCTAAATGCAACCGTGATTCCTACGAAAGTGAGTTAGGCTTTTTTCTTTCATTTATTTATTTATTTATCTTGGTCGAGGACGAGCAAAAGTTAAGTATGGGAGAATTTGATGAGTACAATAATGTGTGAAATCTTAGGGACATAAGTGTATATTTTACCCTACTTTGGATAATACTACTTTTATTTTTCTTATTTTTTTTAGTTTTCAAGTCTACAAGAGAAAGTGCTTAAAGTGAATCAAGCACTAGTCCAAAGGTGGGACCCACTCATTGGTACCACATCCTATCTCCTATAAAATCCTGAAGATTATTTTCTCTTCTTGCCACCTTACAAGATTTTGAAGATGCTATGCAGAGAGTCCTTTCTGATTTTATCAAGATTGCAAGATATTGGTGAATATTGTAAGGAATGAATAGAATTTGTTAATTTTGAAAATAGATTCTCTCTTTCCTCGCACAATATCTCAGAGAATAAGGATTTTTACCAAAATTTAATTTAATTTAATTTTTTTTTTTTTTTTTAAGAAGACTTGTAAAAGGAAGGACACAAGAAAAAAACCCTATAAAAGCCCCTTCCTCCCCCATCCTATTTTATTATTCCCCTTAGTTTATTTTCTAGTTTATGCTTAATTTTCTTCTCTCTCTCCCTCTCTCACTCTTTAGTTTTAGTTCTTCTCTATTTTTGCTTTAATCACTTTTGTAATAGTTTTTTATGTCAATTAATGCAAGCATTCTTTTATTCTTAGTCAGCCTTTTATATTTATGATTTATGCAATTGAGTTGTAATTTTTAAAGTTATAGTTTTAGGCTTAGATCTAGGTGACAAGATCATGAGCCGTGGAGCATCTTTTTTTTAAAGTTCAGTTTTTTTTTTTTTTCAAGATTTATTTTCTCTAGTACTAAAATTTTCAGATTTAGTTTATTCAAGATCTGATTTTTAGTACTGGTAGTATCTCAAATTACCCAAGCTTTCAAGTTCAAACATTGATTCAAGTAAGTAGGCTCCTTCAGTAGTCTTCTCTACCCCCTCTCATTCTCTCTTCTGACTACCCTTTCCTTTTTAATTTAGGATTTTAATTTCAATAATTACATTATTGCTATCCCTTTCCCCCAAGGTTCATGGTTAGTGTATGTATTGGCTTTGCCCCTCCTAGCCATAGAACCATCAATTTGTTACTTTTATTTTAATTGTCTCCCTTTCCCTAAAGTTAAGTAGAGTAACCCTTGTAAGAGTGACTCTCTAGTCAAGTAGGGAAGCTCATATTATGATGCATCCCTTGGGCTAAGTAGAGAAATCTACTTGTGAGTCACTCTCTAGCTTTCTCCCATTTCTTTAACTTTATTTTTATTTCAGCATTTATTTATTGTTATTATTATTATTATTATTTTTTTAAATTACGTGGGTTATTTATTTTCAGTTATTTATTTATTTAATTTTAATTGCGTAGCTTGCGTCATTAAATTCTTAGATGACGAATGGTTAGGACGTTATTTTAGATACATATGTTTAGGACGGTAATTAGAATTAGATCACAACCATTAATCAATTCACTTTCGTATCATTAAAAGAAATAAAAAAATAAAGTGACTGCTCTCCCTATGTTTGACCCGTAGGTACACTGATTCGTACGCTTGCGGTTACATTTTAAATCCCAACAGGATGCAGGGTGATCAACGGTTGGTGTCGACGGCACTGCATGCTCAGGGTGAGTGTGTGTGTATGTGAATAGGGTGCAGGGTGGCCAATAGTTGGTGCTGGTGGCACTACATGCTTAGGGTGTGTGTGTGTGTGTGTATGTGACTGTGGTGCAGGGTGGCCAACGGTTGGTACCGATGGCACTAGATGCTCAGGGTGAGTGTGTGTGACTGTGTGTGACTGGGGTGCAGGGTGGCCAATGGTTGGTGCCGACGACATTGCATGCTCAAGGTGTGTGTATGTGTGTGTGTGTGAGAGTGTGATTGAATTGTCTTATGGTATATTAAAATGCATTGGATTAGGATAACCACCCTGGTGCTACAACCCTTGCCAATAGGGGTTTACGTATTGGCTAATATTTTCATCCGACGGTCCGTGGTTGGGGATGATTTCTGGTGATTGAGATGCACAGATGCCAACGTCATGACAGACCCTCACGCGATGTTTGATTCTGTGACGAGTATACCCCATTTGCGATGTTGGATTTGATGTAGTGGTATTATGGGAGGGTTATGAATAGGGGTTTGCCGGGTAACGATGTGGTTCTGAAACCAGCACGCTCCTGACCCACAACTAGCTTGTATCCCTGGGGACTGATAATATACATTCATGACTGGGGATAACACCTATGTTGCAGTAGCAATTATACCCCGTTTGGACTTAGAAATTGTTGCTTCTAATTGTTTGATAATAAATGGATCATGTCATTGCATTCATATTGATATGGTTGGGCATGGATATTTATACTATTGCATATTCTTGGATTGTTATGATTGCTTATGCTTGTGTTACCCCTCACTGGGCTTCGTGGAAGCTCACCCCATTTGTTACACCCTTTTTAGATGGTGGAACCAATGCAGAGGCATGCTTGGGACTTCGGTGGCAATGGTAAGGCTTGTGTCTGCGAGACACCGTATTGATGGACACCATTTCTTTATTTTCAATTATTTGTCCTTATGTATTATTTATAATCTTGTAATACCTGGGATCATAATTCAAATGAATTTTTGTAGATGGTAATTATCATTTAGTGAATCACCAGTAGTAGAGTAAAGCTTACAAATCTTATACGTGTACTCTGATTTTAGTTGTGATTTTGGGGCATTTACGGATTTGAGTACTGTATCTATGATCCTGGAGGGTTACGCTAAATGGATATAGATATTCAGTGCTGTATACCTTAGCCTAGAGGAGGCAGGGTGTGACACATATGAACCATGTTCCCATCCTCTCCCATGGTCCCATTAGGTGGGCATGTGATTCTATTACATGCTAGTAGCATTGAGGATGCCCCTTACTTAAAAATAAAGATTGCAGGTTTTTTTCTTCCTTATATCTTTCTTTTTAAGTATAATTTTCAAAGATTATATAGCAACCTCTTTCTCTCTCTGAGGCTATGTTTGGTAGCCAAGAGAAGAAAAGAAAAGAAAAAAGAATCTAGAAAAGAAAAGAAAAGAAAAGAAAAGAAATGGTGAGAAAATAAAAAGAGTATGCATATTTGGTTAGCAAGAGAAGAAAAGAAAATAAAAGAAAAAAATTCAAAAAAATTTGAATTCTAAGAAAGAGATAGATACATACGAAATCATTGTTCAATCATTCATTTTTTGTCTTATTATGTTTTCATATTTTCTCATGTTTTCTTGTGTTTTTAGTAAGAAATTTTTTGGGAGAGCAAAAGAAAAGTGTAAAGAAAAATTCTTAACTCAAGGAAAAAAAATACAAAAATTGTATTTTTCTCTTTTCTTGTCTTTTCTTTTCTTTTCTTCTCTTGGCTACCAAACACAGCGTGACTGTATTTATTAACAAATTGCATTAGAACCCTCTCCTAATTTTCTTTTTGTTTCATTTCTTTTCTTGCCATCCAAGCACAGGGTCAGATTTTTCTCTTGTTGATAATTTGAATCTTTTCTGTAGGATCCTTGTAGTCTTGTCTCATCATCCAGCTTTGCTTTGCACCAATAATTGCTCCACTACCCAAGTGATCTAGTCCCAACATTCAACTTTACTGTGGAACCATAGTTAGCAAATTCGGATTCGGGAATTATTCGGGTGGAGAATTATTTGGAATAATTCGATTGATTAATTTAAGGATTCGGTCAAAAAAGCGGTCAAAAAAACTTAATGGGTTTTTTTTTTAAATTTTTTTTATTGTTTTTTTTTTTTTTTTTTGGTTTTTTTTTTAAATAATGTTTAAGTGGATAGAATAATTCGGTTTAATTTGGATTCGGTCTGAATTATTCACGTTTTATATTCACTTTTGAAAAAATCGCAAATTTTAAAGAATTTTATTTCTAATTCGGATTCGATCCGAATTTTTGATAAAATTCGGAAAAATTCGATTTGATCGAATAATTCACGAATTCGGCGAATTATTCGGCCGAATTGATAACACTGTGTGGGACAACAAATCGTTAAAATCCATGATGCCACGGAGATTCTCCACTCTCCTTTGTTGGAAAAGTTGCAGTCATGTTACCAAACCAGTTACTAATCACCGACCTTGTGGGTTCTCTTGGCAAAGAAAAAGTTGAGAAAGTTACATTGACTTGCTTTCTTAGTCTTCCAAGTTGCAAAGCACAATTTCTTTCCTTTACTTCCCTTTTCTTTCTTGTCCTGCAGAAGCAATTGAAGCAAAGAGAGCAAGGAAAATGGCTGAGAGTATTATCACCTTCTTCATAGAGAAGCTATCCGATTTGATCACCCGTGAAGCAAACTTCCTTACTGGAGTGGATGAGCAGATCAATTCACTTCGTAACGAGCTCGAATGGATACGTTCTTTCTTGAAAGATGCAGATGGAATATGCAAAGATAATGAAAGAGTAAGGCTCTGGGTGAATCAAGTAAGAAGCATCTCTTATGATGCTGAAACTGTTATTGATGAATTTATCTTCAAAGTAGAGCGGCAAAGGCAAAGAGGAAGGAGAGGTATGGGCCAATTGAAGCTCCTTCATGACTTGGGCAATCAAATTGAACAGATCAAAAAGAGGATTGAAGAAGTTTCAGTCAACAAATCAAAGTATGGAATTGAAGCTTTACAGATTGGAGAACCATCTTCAAGTTCCTCACAACAAAGCTTATCGCGGAGGCAGAGGAGGACCCCTGTGGTGGAGGAAGTAGATGTGGTGGGAATTGAAGATGAAGCAGAAATACTAGTGAGTCAGCTGATCCAAGGAGAGCCGCGACTTTCCATCCTTTCAATTGTTGGTATGGGTGGTTTAGGGAAGACCACTCTCGCAAAGAAAGTCTATAACAGCAATGAAGTTAGTAGGCATTTTGAGTGTCGTGCTTGGATTTACATGTCTCAAGAATACAATATTAAAGAGCTGTTGGAGAGCCTCCTAAATCAAGTTGCTGAGCTCAATAAAAGGCATCAAAGGGAAGTAACTCAGATGAGCGAACAAAATTTGCAAAGGCTGCTCTTTGGGTACTTAAAGGATAGGAGATACCTGGTGGTAGTTGATGACATTTGGAGTAAAGATGCTTGGGACAGTTTGAAAGTTGTTTTCCCTGAAGCAACAACAGGAAGTAGAGTAATGCTTACTACTCGCAATAAAGAGGTTGCACTTCATGCAGATATGGAGAACATTCCCCATGAATTGCGATTTTTAAGCAAAGATGAGTGCTGGACATTGTTTTGTAAGAAAGCTTTGCCTAAGAATGTTCCACTTGTTTTGTCTCCAGAGTTGCAGAAAGTAGGAAGAGACATTGCTGCTAAATGTGGAGGTTTACCTCTCGCTGTTGTTGTACTAGGTGGATTATTATCAAGGAAAGATAGAATCCCAAGTGAGTGGGCCAAAGTACTCAAGCGTATCAATGGGAAATTTTGTGAAGGCCATGATCAGATCACAAGAATACTAGCTCTAAGCTATGATGATCTGCCTTACAACTTGAAATCATGCTTCCTCTGTTTAGGTGTTTTCCCTGAAGACCATGAAATACATGTAAGGAAATTAATTCAGCTATGGGTTGCAGAGGGACTTGTACAACAGAGAGGCAATGAAACAATGGAGGAAGTAGCAGAAGACTATTTGGAGGAGCTGATTGATCGTTGTATGCTTCAATCGTCAAGGAGATCCAGTGTTGGGATTAGAACATGTCGCATCCATGATATGCTACGGAATCTCTCCATATCAGAGGCCATGGAGGACAAGTTTCTTGATGTTCGCCAAATTACAGACTTTGAATCCCCGGTTCGAACACATCGACTGATTGTTTATGGCGATCTTCGTAAGTATATCTCCTTAAACCATAACTGTCCAACACGATATCTTCGATCTTTCTTGTGCCATGCCACGGATGTATATTATGAAGAATTGGGCCGAAAACACTGGAGATTTCTTTGTGGTGGTTTTAGGTTACTCAGGGTGTTGGATATCCCACAGATGGGAATCACTAAGTTGCCAAATGAAATAGGTGAAATGATTCATTTGAGGTACGTGGGGTTGAGAGGTAATTACTTAACAAGTCTCCCAAAAACCATATGCAATCTTATCAACCTACAAACACTTGACATAAAGCCTACCTATGCAGTGGCTCCTTGCTGTCAAGATATACCCAGTATTATCAGTGAGATGATTCAATTAAGACATCTACACATGAACTGGGGGAAGATATTAGGCTCATCAAGAATTGGAAATCTAAGAAACCTGCAAACTTTGTCAGAAATAGAAGCAGGCAGTTGGATTGAGAATGGCTTGGCCCAATTGACAAATCTTCGAAAACTAGTAGTAAGAGGGGTCTTAAATTCACACAGGGAGGCATTGTCAAATTCTATTGTCTGTTTAGAGAACCTCCAATCCTTGTGTTTGTCAACAACTGTGAATGACAAAAGTATTGTCTTTCCAAGCTTGACATTCTCAAATCATGTTCATCTTTATAAGCTGCAAATGTTTGGAAGGTTGGAGAAGCTACCAGACTTGCATGGGTTCCCTCAAAACATCACTCAGTTATACTTGCAGGGGTCCTGTTTGATGCAGGACCCAATGGCAACACTAGAGAAGCTGGCACACTTACGAACTCTTGTATTGAGTGGTGAAGTGTACAAGGGAAAGACGCTAGTCTGTTCTGCAGGAGGGTTTCCTGAGCTTCAAGAATTGGAACTTGTGGACTTAAATGAAATAGAGGAATGGAGGGTGGAGGAAGGGGCAATGTCCAGCATCAAGCGTGTGAAACTCTTTGCTTGCTTTTACCTGAAGATGCTTCCTGAAGGGTTCCAGTATTTGACCACACTCAAGGAATTGGAAATAATCGCGATGCCTCTTAAAAATAGGATTCTCCCAGAAAATGTAGGAGAGGATTGGTACAAGATCCAACATGTACCATCGGTTGTTATAAAGGATGTTTTTTTTCAAGGACCGAGACGCTATTGAGATTGTCATCTGATTCTAAAAGACGAACTAATGCAAGTAAGTTTTCACACTCATGTAGTGATTCCCAGTCAATCTAGTTCTTATGTGTTTGCATTGAATGGATCTAAGGGTTCTGTTAGTGGTGCAGTGTCATCCATGTCTAGTATCTTTGTTTTCCAACATGTAGCTGTCTTGAATGAAGATGTAATGAGGTTGTATTAGTAATGAATAAAATAGTTATCTATTTACCCATATGCGCGCACACAATCAAGAAGAAACAGTTAATTACTCTTCTGCTATTTTATCCCCAACAGCAATATCCTTTCCTGAATATTAACTATATTGCAACTTAGGGGAGGATAAAATTTCTGTCCTTTGAAAATATGAGATGTGCATTTTAGATGCTGGTTGGAAGTGTTATCAAATTTCCTGTTTCTTGACTGCTATGTTTTACTCCTATGCATTGGAAGGATGAATCCTCATCCCCCCTTGGGTTCACGGTGGCATAGCTAACGAAGGGGAAAAAAGCTTGGCTACCTGAGTTTTCATTATCAAGTAAGAGTTGAGAAATGTCATGTTGACTGTTCAAGCACACTCCTTTCCCTTTCTCTTGTGTGATCATCCACTTCAATAGCAGTGATTGGTCAAAGCAGTGATCTTTTGCTGAGAACACTCATATTTACTGCTAATAACCCATTCTTAACCTCCATCCTCTGTTAAGTTCAGATTTCTTTTGCTTTTGGCAGCATGATCCACAACATGTTCTTCCATCCAAGATTTGCAAAACTTCACAATTTAAGGGTATTGATGTAATGATCTAAACCCTGCTTCAACTAAAGTGATCAAGCAGTCACCCACTTTCCAAATACAGAAGTTCATCATTTTGAGGCTTGAGAAATTTCATCTTGGTTGACAAATTTTTAATTAAATCTTTACATTTTCGACGAGAGAACAATTAAATTTAAATACACCTTTTCTCCCATGGATGAAGAATATAATTCTACTGCAAAAATACAACCGCATGTGTTGAGTCCTCTTTTCAGTTACATCTGCAACTTCTTTGACACACTAAAGATTTCTCCTTGTGAACAGTGTTAGATTTTAAAGGGCAATTCAGTCTTGTTTCAGAGATGTCAGTGAGGCCCAGATGACAATGAGCACAATGGAGGCCAATCCATGGCTTGGCAACTCCAGCTAGTTAGACTCTCACATTAAGAGTTGAGACAACATGTTGACTCCTGCTGCAAGTCAACTGAATCAACTCATGGACTCGAGTGAAGAATTAGCCGAAAGAGGAAATGGGAAGGGACAATAATGATACAAAATAGTATATTATTAGTAAATTGGAACCACACCCTCTGCTTAGTTTGGTCTGAAATTTTATGAAAGATGGGTGCTGAGTCCACCATCATATCAATCCATGTACATAATGCCACATGGCAGGTAAAAAACTCTACCTAGTGAAGCCAGGGTTTAACCCCTCTCCCCCCACCCAAAAAAAAAAAAAAGTTCTGAATCAGTGAATTTGGCTTACAATCATGTGCTCTTTAGGCCTTGATCAATTTTTTTCTAGGGAGAGAGTTCCCCATGCCACCAATGATGGTTGGGGGAGTAAAAAAAATTATGGACCGAGTTTCCCTGCACCTATGGTGAATGGATTCCCATTCAACACAGGTGATCAGGGCTGTGCAAGGTGGGGGGGAGGGGACGCAGTTTCTGAACCCTAGGATCACATGATGAACCTCATCGTGCAGTCAAGGGAAACTTTGTCCAAAAATTACTGTGAGAGGGCATACAGTATTTATTTGTTTATTTTTTTGAACAACAGACTAAAAACTTAGTAAGCATACAGTAGATTGACTTTGTGGGAATGAAAACCTATAGAGTAAAAGCAAACAACTTAAGAATAGTAGAACACTAGTTTTTGGCAGATGCAGAAAGCTTTTCCATCCGATGCTTTAAAAAGAGAAACATTTGATCACGATCAGGCAGGTTCTCTTTGATCACAGGAACTTCCTTAAAATTCTGTATCCAAGCATGCAAGCGAGGAAACGTATGGGCTTCCACCCATTTCTGATCTAATATGTCTTCCATCACTCCCAACCAATGAGCAATCCCTCCTAAGGCTAAGTCTGCTAATCCAATAGTCTCTCCACCAAAGAATTTCTTCTCTCCAAGACCATGTTCTTCAATGGTTCTCAACACTTCCAAGCACTCTTTTATTGATTTCTCTTGTTTTTCTCCTACTGTGGCAAACATTGTCCAAATGCTTGAACTCTATTAAGAACAAAACAAACAGCACCTTAGTTTATCATACTTTAGCCTTAGATGAGCCAAAAGAAAGTGACCACAACTGAAATAAAAGATTAAAATATAAAGAGAACTAAAACAGAAGGTCTAGAGCAGCTCCCGTCTATGCTTAAAATCATCATTCAAAAACTCGCCGAATTTTTGTGAATTTCAACATGTTTGAGACAAAATAGGAAGCAAAGCCCAGACCGAAATTTCGCTCATTTTGATTACAAAAATGCACTATTTCATCGAAATTTTGGTCTTTTCAAATGCTGCCTCCCCAAATGGCATAAAAAGAAGCATAAAGAAAACAGAAAACAGAAGGCCTAGCTAAGGTAGCTGTTGTCCATGTATTTACCTTATCTTCAGCAAATTTAGCCCAAAATCGAGCTTTGGCTCTCTCGTAAGGATCACTTGGGAGCAAGGGATTCTCAGGCCATGTTTCTTCAATGTATTCAAGGATGACAATGGACTCCACAACTGGTTTTCCTCCATGAAGGAGTAATGGGATCTTCTTGTAAATTGGTTGTACTGTAAAAGCAAGGCACTCTTGTTGAACAGATCCTCTTCAATGTATTCATAGTCTAACCCCTTTAGTTTCAGAGCCCATATGACTCTGCAGCTAAATGGGCTAGGCCAATATCCAAATAGCTTTAGTTCTTCTCCCATGTTGAGAAAGTTAGAGGACAAAGATGATATTGAAAGGACTGTGAACTCCTCCTGAACTGATTTATATATAGTGATTGATGAACTGAGCTTTCATGGGCCGTGATCTTCCATTTTTTTTCTATATTATGTCAGGAACAGTGTCAAGACGACGATCTTGACTTCAGATTAGATTTTTCCAGATTAAATGAATGCTTACGTTTGTTGATGCGCATGCAGAGGTTTAGTGATCAATTGGGTCGCAAACTAGCCAAGCAACTCTTAAATGGTCTAATAACAACTGTCAAGTGCAGTTGGTAAAGTTGTGGTGCGCTAAGCTCCCGCTCACCATGAAGTTTCAAGTTTGAGCCTCTTGATGCTGTGTTGCCTTCTCTCGAATTTAGATCTACTGCATGTACGTTCACCTGGACATACATGTGAGGATCCAACACTTATCCATTTTCCTGCCACTAAAAGAATCCAAATTAACTCCCTTACCCCGCTCCCTTCCCCTTCTATGGAATAGGTACCAATATTATAATTAAAAAAAAAAAAAAAAAAAATACTCAGCTGGTGACATGTAAATTTTGTTGATTGACACTTGCCATACGGTGCATATGAATGTAAGTGACTAATTGCGCATCCGCTTTCTTTGTTGCATCATGAGTCTACAAGGCTTTCTCATTTCAATGCTCGCCCTTCTGAATCTTTAGTAGGGACCATTAGTATTTTGATTAGAGTTAAGGGTTGCAAGAGAGCAGAGCATACCACCCTGCCATAGTCGCGAGTATGTTTATAGTCATGACTATTGTCATATTCAACAAGGTTGAAACTTCTAGAAAAAAGCTTCAAATTGGGAGGATGATCCACTCAGTGAATTGACCGTACCCCAAACTGACATAGGTGAACAGGTACAGTATACCAAGGCACTTGAGAGAACCAAGTAGAATTCGAAAAAATAACCCCGTAATTTCGAGATAGGGGGTGCTCTCCCATCTTTTGATTAGGAAAGACTCTACATCCATCTCACACGAAAAATTTCAACCTCAAATAAGTGAAAAAAAAAATTTGTAAAATGTGTTTAAAATTTAATTAAATATTAAGAATATCATTTCACTATAAATGGAATCTAAGTGGTATTTTATGTTACATCACTTTGAGTCACCTATGTTAGCTTTGGCTGAAACTTTACAAATGAGATGAGTGTGGGATCCACTATAACATTCGACCACCTTTACCTCCAAAATGACAAGTGGTGAGCATTGGCAAATAATTTCTTGTCACCCACACCAAATGACATGTGACATTCAACGATAACCTAAGGCGTGGGGACGTGATATTCAATCTGGTCTGCTACAATGAATGGAAAAAAATTTATTGAAATATAACAACATGAACATTTATATAGAAGTCTAAAAGCAATTCTACTAACTACAACTTGATCAACTGAGTTTCTTGGCACCTTCACAAGACCCGATATTCATACATTAAAGTCACTAAAGTTAAAATTATGTTCACATTTAGATAATGGGAAGAAGAATGCTACTTAGTTGTGTGTAGAGGTGTCAAACAGTCGGTTTAATTTGGTTTGGGTTGGGCTGAAATGCTTTTAGTTTAGGGATGAGGGAGATCAAAACCAATCCATTAAGGGATATCAGTTTTCGGTCTGTTTCAGTTTTGGTCCAATTTGATTTTGATTTATTTTAGTTTTTTCAATATCGGGTTAGTACCTGTTTAGATCATGTTCTTGTCAAACTTGAATCATAATAAAATCTTACACTCATAGCATGTAGTGACGAAAGATTTGATAAAAATACTTTAAATTTGTAAATAACATGGTTTGTTATTGTAAGGGAAAGATAACTAACATTGAAACCAATGAGTAACTAATTACTAAGAAGATAACTAATATTGAATCATATTATAAATCATTCATTTGACTATCCAACTAATTTGTGTAGTGAACAAGGAGATCAATGGAAGCGTTGTTACAATTTACGAATCAATTTCCCTATTCATAACCTTATATTAATTGGTTTGAAACAAATCTCCTTACAACAAAAAATATTCTCACTAATATTGTAAAAAAAGGACAATCAATTCACTTATTTATAACCCATAATCACTTTTTTTTTTTTATCGGTTTCATTCCGTTTGGTTATTGGTCAATTCGGTTTCGACCGATTTTCAGTTAATCACAGCATACCTCAGTCCAAAACCAATCCAATAAGGATCAGTTTGGTTAGGTCTGGGTTTTTTTGATCGGTTTTGATCGATTTTATAGGTTCAGCTAGGTTTTGTTACCCCTAGTTGTGTGGCTCTTGCACCAGTGCGTGAGCCAATGAGAGGCACACAGGGGTATCAAAAGGGGTGGATTTTTTGTGTTTCATAGGGATAGGGTGATCATTTCGCTCCCCTCTGTGTCTAGACGTAAGGGTCACATGACCGGGTAGTGTTCTTTTCCCCTTTGCTTATATATCATGGGAGTGTCTAAATGACACCCCCTATTCATTTATTTGTATCTTGTTGTATTTTAAAAACCATTTAATTTAGTTTTTAAAATGAGGGTAAATTTATCATTTCACATGGGAATTACTACAATTGCATGAAATATTACATAAAATGGTTTTCATTTTTTTATGCAAATAATTTTTTTTTCTAACAACAGGTATCCAAGCCTTCCACATGGACTCGGTCATTTTGAGGTTGAATGAAAACCATTCAACTTTCATTAAAAGCAGTGAAGAGCGCTAACACTACAACAAAGGAGATCTATAACTATGGTTTTTCCACAGTAAAAGGTATAAAAATCCACAGCAAGAGGCTATAGTTGCGGATTACCTGCAACTTGCTATCCCCAGCTACAAGTATCGTTGCTAAGTTTGTAACTACGGATTTCACACCGTAGGGACAAGATATTCTATAGCTGTGGATATTTAATTGCAAAAATTTTCGTAGTAAATCTATTGTTGCGGATTTATAACTGTAAATTTTTTCCATAGCAAATTTATAGCTGCGGATTTTTAACTGCGAATTTTTTTTCCACAGCAAAGTTATAGCTCCAGATATGTTGTTGCGAATGTTTCCGCAATAAATCTATTGCTGTGGAATTCTAACTGCACGTTTTTTCCACAGGAAATTTATAGGTGTGATAGTCATTGAATCATGGTCTTGGATTTTATTCACAAGGCTAACATTTTCTTGTCTTGTGGATTGTGTATAAGGGAAAAGTCTTTTTAAGCAACTTGCGTATACTATGTCTCCTCACATAAGTTATTATGTTAATTATTTATAGAAAGAATAATAATAATTTAAAAAAAAATATGTGCGTGGGTGTAGGGTACCTGCTTTTTTATAGAAATTTCTACCTAAATCATGTGTATAAAAAAAAAAAAGGCAAATGTTTTCCTTCACCTATGGATTAAGGTTCAACCACCATCCTAGGGTCATTATTACTCTCCCCTATTGTACTAAGTCAATAATACTTCCCGTCAATAATACTTCCCGCTGCAAAGCGTTATCCTTTCCACAACTTTACAACTTCAAGGTTTTAATGTTTTGGATTGAACCCTGTTATAACTAAATTGATCAAGCAGTGACCCACTTTCCAAGTACAAAATTTCATCATTTCATGCTTGAAAACGATTAAATTTCGATATACATTTTCTTCTTCATATGAAGAATATAAATTTACTGGCAAAATGGTGAATAATTTGCTTTCACACGCCAACACACAACCCCTGCTTTTAGGGACCTGTGAAAAGACACCCCTACTCCCCATGGATTTATGGGACTGTATATACCGATCCAGATCAGATCGGACCAGCATGTATCGGTCGGTTTTACCCATTCACAATTTTCTTTCTGTTTTACCCCTGAAACGATATGGGTAACCGATCCAGATCGGTCAAGGATTAGGCATCGATCTCAGCGATACCAATTCTATACAACTGATACAATACCAGCACTTGAAACCATGCTCCCACTGAACAGGAGCTGTAAAGAGTTCCTCCTCCCATTTTTTCTTATCAACAGACTAAAAACTTAATTGTTTGTACAGTACATTGACTGTGGGGGAAACTTTACTCCTTATTCCTTAAAAAAACAAAAACAAAAACAAAAAATAAAAACAGAAAAAAAAAACACACACACAGATACACAGATAGAAGGAAAAACCATAGAAGTTATGTAAGAGCTAAAAACTTAAGGATAGCAGAACCCTAGTTTGAAGCAGATGCAGAAAGCTTCTCCATCTGACACTTGTAAAAGAGGAACATTTGATCACAATCAGGAAGGTTCTCTTTGATCACAGAAACTTCCTTGAAATTCTGAATCCAAGCATGCAAGCGTGGGAATGTATGGGCTTCCACCCATTTCTGATGTAATATGCCTTCCAGCACTCCCAACCAGTGAGCAATCCATCCAAAGGCTAAATCTGCTAATCCAATAGTCTCTCCACCAAAGAATTTCTTCTCTCCAAGACCATGTTCTTCAATGGTTCTCAACATTTCTAAGCACCCTTTTATGGCTTTCTCTTATTTTCTCCTACTGTGTGAAACATACTCCAAATGATTGAAGTCTATTAAGAACAAAACAAAACATCACCTTAGTTCATCACAGTTTAGCTTAGTTGAGCCAAAAGAAAGTGCCCACAACAGAAATAAAAGATTAAAATAGATGCATAAAGAAAACTAAAACAGAAGGCCTAGAGCAGCTCCTGTCCATGCTTAAAATCACATTTCAAATTTCGTCGAAATTTCGTAAATTTCAACATGTCTGAAATGAAACAGGAGGCAAAACCCAGAGTCAAAACTGTTTCATCGAAATTTTGGTCACAAAAATGCACTGTTTCATTGAAATTTTGGATTTTTTGACTCCCTAAATGGCCAAGAAAAGCTCACAAAACAAATACAATGTTTCAAAGATATTTCAGTGACCGAAAGGAGATTTTGAACTATGCTTAAAATGTAATTTACCTTATCTTTAGCAAATTTAGTCCAAAATCGAGCTACGGCTCTCTCATAAGGATCAGTTGGGAGCAAGGGATTCTCAGGCCATGTCTCTTCAATGTATTGAAGGATGACAATGGATTCCACAACTGGTTTTCCTCCATGAACAAGTACTGGGATCTTCTTGTAAATTGGGTTGTACTGTAAAAGCAAAGCACTCTTGTTGAACAGATCTTCTTCAATGTATTCATAGTCTAACCCTTTTAGTTTCGGAGCCCATTTGACTCTGCAGCTAAATGGGCTAGACCAATATCCAAATAGCTTTAGTTCTTCTCCCATGTTGATAAGTGAGAAAACAAATTAAGATGATTTGGAAGGCTTGCGAGTTGTAACCTCCTCCTCCTCCTGAACTGATTTATATATAGTGATTGATGAACTGAGCTTTCATGGGCAGTGATCTTCCAATTTTTTTCTATATTATGTCAAGAACAGTATCAAGATGGCGATCATGACTTTAGGTTAGATTTTTCCAGATTATACAAATGCTTACATTTGTTGATGCATACTCTTAGTGGTCAATTGGGTTGCAAACTAGGCCAAGCAACTCTTAGATGGCCTAACAACAACTGCCTAGCGCAGTTGATGAAGTTGTGGTGTGCTCAGCCCTTGCTTACCATGAGGTCTCAAGTTTGAACCTCTTAATCGCTTCGTTGCCTTATCTTGAATTTGGATCTGTTACATGTACGTTCACCTAGGCATATACATGAGGATCCAACCCATCCCATTTGTAAAATGAGACGGGTGAAAGATCCAAATGATAGAGTCTATGTGCCTTGAGGGATTCACATCTTTTACAGATGAAGGAAAGGCATGGGAATTCTTACTTGACTTAGCTGTCAAAACCCGTGAGTGGGAATCAACCCAAGAGAGTGAAAGAACCATAGGAGGAAAAGGATATTTTGTGGATGGGATAGTAGCCAAGGAAGCCTATTTGGATAGCCTAATCAAGAGAATTGAGGCTATTGTTCCTAGAGAGCCATCATCAGTCAATTTGGTTAAGATTTGTGCTTGGTGCCAGTCCCCTGGACATCTCCTAGAAGAATGCCCCAACACCTCTGGGGGCACTTCTAATGATAGTGTTAATGCCTTATACCAGAATAATCCATATAGTAATACTTACAGTGCAGGATGGAGAAATCACCCAAATTTCTCTTGGAATCAGGGTAACCAAGCAGGGCCTTCCAATTTCCATAATCAAGGTCAACTTGGACTCTAAAGGCCTCCCTTTGCACAACAATCTTTTTCCCAAAATACTTTTCCTAGGTCAAATGCAGGACCTCAGGCTAGTTTTCCTAGGGCCCCTCTCCTATCATCTTATCAGCAACCCCCTGGGTTTACCAACACTGGAGAGGCAAGTAGAATAAGTGACTTGGAAAAAAATATGGCCCTCCTCATGACAAACCATCAAAATCTTACGAGAGAACTCACTCAAGTTGTCTCAATTATGCGTGAGAGTGAGAAAGGAACTTTACCCAGTCAACCAGAGCCTAACCCTAGGCACCATGACAAACCATCAAAATTTTACGAGAGAACTCACTCAAGTTGTCTCAATTATGCATGAGAGGGAGAAAAGAACTTTACCCAGTCAACCAGAGCCTAACCCTAGGCATCATCAGCCTGTTAGTTCACAAACATCAACTAATGCACCACTGAATATAGTACAAGGTCTGACCCAACAAGGGCCCTCTAACCAATGTAATGTTGTTTATGCCCTTAGGAGTGGTAGAGAGTATCAATAGAGCGTTCTTAAATCTTCCTCATCTATTACTCATGTTAACTCTCCTTCAGTTGAGGACACAAGTGTGCCTCTTGTTTCAGGTTCGTCTGATGAACCTAAAGATTTTTTTGAAACTAAAGATGATTTGGTTAAGGAAACCAAAAATGATTCTTCTGAATAGGGGCAAATCCCTGACAGTCCTTATGTTCATCCTGTCTCATTTCCTAATCGCTTGGTAAACAAAAGGAAGACTACTTCCTTGGACAAAATTTTAGAAGTCTTCTAAAAGGTAGAAGTGAACATCCCCCTTTTGGATGCCATATCCCAGATCCCAGCCTATGCAAAGGTATTGAAAGATTTGTGTACTCACAAACGTATCACTAGTGTGCCCAAAAATATGTTCTTGGCAGGTAACATTAGTTTTATAATCACTCAGCCTATAGCAGCCATGTATAAGGATCCAGGGAGCCCTACCATATCTTATGTCATAGGCAACACCTACATTGAGCATGCCTTACTTGACCTTGGCGTAAGTGTGAATCTTTTACCTTACCATGTGTACAAGCAACTTGGATTGGGAGAATTAAAAGCCACTGGAACTACTCTTCAGTTGGCAGATAGGTCTTTTAAAATTCCTAAAGGGATGGTTGAGGATGTCTTACTAAAGGTGGAGGAATTTATTTTCCTTGTTGATTTCATTGTGTTAGATACCAAGCCCTTCTCAACCAAGAATGAGATCCCAATAATTCTAGGAAGACCATTCTTGGCTACTAGTAATGCATTAATCAACTGTCGGAATGGTTTCCTAAGATTATCTTTTGGTAACCAAACTATTGAGTTTAAGATGTTTATGATAGGCAAGCAACCACATATGGAATAAGATATTAATGTGATTGAGGATTTTCTGGATTTTTCTTATGATTTAAGTACCAACTTTGATATTAGTTTTGATTTAGATTTTCAAGAGTGTATGGATGAGTTGGATGATGATAGTGAAAATTTCTTTTCTAAAGTCTTGAGTCTTCACACACATATGGAGCCCTTAGGACCCCTTTCCAATTCTATTCCCAAACCTTTCATAGTTGAGCCCCCTAAGCTAGATCTTAAGGAGTTGCCATCTAATTTGAGGTATGCTTTCCTAGGGCCTGACCAGACTCTTCCTGTAATAATTTCTTCAAATTTCACTTCTAGCTAGGAAGAGGAGTTACTTAAAGTATTAAAAGATAAGAAGGAAGCCTTAGATTGGACCATGACTGATATCAAGGGTATAAGCTCTTCTATTGTGCAATATTATATACATCTTATAGAAGATTCCAAACTATCCACGGAACCCCAAAGAAGAGCTAACCCAGTGATGATGGAAGCTATTAAAAAAGAGATCCTAAAGTGCTTGGATCATGGAATAATTTATCCTATTTCTGACAGCCAATGGGTAAACCCAATTCATGTAGTGCCTAAGAAGTCTGGTGTGACTATAGTTCTCAATACCAATAATAAACTAATTCCAACCTGTGTCCAATCTGGGTGGAGAGTGTGCATAGACTACAGGAAACTTAATGTGGCAACCTGGAAGGACCACTTCCCATTGCCATTTATTGACTAGATGTTAGAGAGGTTAGATGGATATGAATACTATTGTTTTCTTGATGGATATTTCTGCTATAACTAGATCCCAATTGCTTTAGAGGACCAACATAAGACCACTTTTACATGTCTATATGGAACATTTTCTTACAGGCGTATACCCTTTGGGCTTTGTAATGCCCCTGCTACGTTCCAACGATGCATGATGAGCATATTTTCTAACATGGTCAAAAAATTCTTAGAAGTATTTATGGATGACTTTTCAATTCATGGGAATTCCTATTCTGAATGTCTTCATCATCTTTCTCNGCTGCGGGACAGCAGTTCTGAGGCCGAGCTGAGCTCCACCCTGAGGGCCGTGCTGAGCTCCACTTCCGAGGCCGAGCTGAGCTCTTCTACATGATGCCGAGCTGGGCACAACACCTGATGCCGAGCTGAGCTCCAGCCTTGATACCGAGCCGAACTGTGTACTCTGATGATTTTGATGATTTCCTGTATATACTTGATATTTAAACTTGATTCTTTTTGTGTATATATCATGCCTTCGGGCCCAAATGTATATATTTATTGTATCACAAATTTGGGTATCAAGTATATGTGATTTATTCACAGGAAAAAAAAAAAAAAACTTAATCTTCCGCTGATCTGATGAATTTATGTTAGTGTGTGTATGCTGTGGTGGAATACAGTATCTGATGGTCCTGGCAGGTTTGGGTTAACCGGTGTTAACTCGGTCACCGCTCCGGTTCAGTGTGAACGGGGTGTGACAATTATCCTTTCCACAACCAATATATGGCATTCATGAGTTGCTGAACTTCACAACTTCAAGGTTTTAATGTTTTGGATTGAACCCTGTTATAACTAAATTGATCAAGCAGTAACTCACTTTCCAAGTACAAAATTTCATCATTTCATGCTTGAAAACAATTAAATTTCGATATACCTTTTGTTCTTTAGATGAAGAATATAAATTTACTGGCAAAATGGTGAATAATTTGCTTTCACACGCCCACACACAACCCCTGCTTTTAGGGACCTGTGAAAAGACACCCCTACTCCCCATGGATTTATAGGACTGTATATATCGATCTAGATCGGATCGGATCGACATGTATCGATCGGTTTTACCCATTACAATTTTCTTACTCTTTTACTCCTGAAACAATACGGGTAACCGATCCAGATTGGTCAGGGATTAGGCATCGATCTCAGCCGATACCGATTCAATACAGCCGATACAATACCAACACTTGAAAACATGCTCCCACTGAACAGGAGCGGTAAAGAGTTCCTCCTCCCATTTTTTCTTGTCAACAGACTAAAAACTTAATTGTTTATACAGTACATTGACTGTGGGGGAAACTTTACTCCTTATTCCTTGAAAAAACAAAAACAAAAACAAAAAATAAAAACAGAAAAAAAAACACACACACACACACAGAGATGCAGAAAGAAGATAGAAGTTATGTAAGAGCTAAAAACTTAAGAAGTTAAGGATAGTAGAACCCTAGTTTGAAGCAGATGCAGAAAGCTTCTCCATCCGACACTTGTAAAAGAGGAACATTTGATCACGATCAGGAAGGTTCTCTTTGATCACAGAAACTTCCCTGAAATTCTGAATCCAAGCATGCAAGCGTGGGAATGTATGGGCATCCACCCATTTTTGATCTAATAAGTCTTCCAGCACTCCCAACCAGTGAGCAATCCATCCAAAGGCTAAATCTGCTAATCCAATAGTCTCTCCACCAAAGAATTTCTTCTCTCCAAGACCATGTTCTTCAATGGTTCTCAACATTTCTAAGCACCCTTTTATGGCTTTCTCTTGTTTTTCTCCTACTGTGTGAAACATACTCCAAATGCTTGAAGTCTATTAAGAACAAAACAAAACATCACCTTAGTTCATCACACTTTAGCTTAGTTGAGCCAAAAGAAAGTGCCCACAACAGAAATAAAAGATTAAAATAGATGCATAAAGAAAACTAAAACAGAAGGCCTAGAGCAGCTCCTGGCCATGCTTAAAATCACATTTCAAATTTCGTTGAAATTTCGCAAATTTCAACATGTCTGAAATGAAACAGGAGGCAAAACCCAGAGTCAACACTGTTTCATCGAAATTTTGGTCACAAAAATGCACTGTTTCATCGAAATTTTGGATTTTTTGACTCCCTAAATGGCCAAGGAAAGCTCACAAAACAAATACATTGTTTCAAAGAAATTTCAGTGACCAGATGGAGATTTTGAACTATGCTTAAAATGTAATTTACCTTATCTTCAGCAAATTTAGTCCAAAATCGAGCGACGGCTCTCTCGTAAGGATCAGTTGGGAGCAAGGGATTCTCCGGCCATGTCTCTTCAATGTATTGAAGGATGACAATGGATTCCACAACTGGTTTTCCTCCATGAACAAGTACTGGGATCTTCTTGTAAATTGGGTTGTACTGTAAAAGCAAAGCACTCTTGTTGAACAGATCTTCTTCTATGTATTCATAGTCTAACCCTTTTAGTTTCAGAGCCCATTTGACTCTGCAGCTAAATGGGCTAGACCAATATCCAAATAGCTTTAGTTCTTCTCCCATGTTGATAAGTGAGAAAACAAATTAAGATGATTTTGGAAGGCTTGTGAGTTGTAACCTCCTCCTCCTCCTAAACTAATTTATATATAGTGATTGATGAACTGAGCTTTCATGGGCAGTGATCTTCCAATTTTTTTCTATATTATGTCAAGAACAGAATCAAGACGGCGATCTTGACTTTAGGTTAGATTTTTCCAGATTATACAAATGCTTACGTTTGTTGATGCACACTCTTAGTGGTCAATTGAGTTGCAAACTAGGCAAAGCAACTCCTAGTGGTCAATTGGGTTGCAAAATAGGCCAAGCAACTCTTAGATGGCCTAACAACAACTGCCTAGCGCAGTTGATGAAGTTGTGGTGTGCTAAGCCCTTGCTCACCATGAGGTCTCAAGTTTGAACCTCTTGATCGCTTCATTGCCTTATCTCTAATTTGGATCTGTTACATGTACGTTCACCTAGGCATATACATGAGGATCTGTTAAGTTTGTCTCGAATTCTTGACCATTTTGAAGATTGACCCGATCCGACATATTTTGGTGGCGACCTCAATGGGAATTTTTCTGAGATCTGTGATGGAAGCAGAGGGGTTGGGCCGATCTGCTTCCATCACAGATCTCGTATGGGGGTGCGGGGGCTGTATGGTTCGACCGGGTTCGACTGTGACCCGATGGGTCGACCCACGATTTTGGAGTATATATAATGTACTGTTGCTTATTGAGAAAGTCATTGTATTTTAGGGTTTTCACGCAACTAGGGTTTCAGGGTGAGTTTTTCCTCACCGCTGCTAGGGTGTAAATCTCTCTTCTGCATAGTGAATCATCATCTTCTTAGCCCGAGGACGTAGTACACCACCCTAGTGTTAACCTCGTTAAATCTCTGTGTCGTACGGATCTATTGTCTCTTTATTATTCGTGTTTCTTGGTATTTGATCTAACAGGATCCAACCCATCCCATTTGCAAAATGAGATAGGTGTTCTACCAAATGGCACGTGGTGAACATTGGCAAATAGCTTCTTGTCACCCATACCAAATGGCGTGTTACATGCAACAATAAGCTAAGGTGGGACATGATATTCAATCTGGTCTGCTATAGTGAATAAAAAAAAAAAATTCTGAAATATAAAATCATGAACATTTACGTAAGTCCTAATCCTAATAGCTTTAGAAGCAAATCTACTAGCTACAACTTGATCAGCTTAGTTTCTTGGAACTTTCACAAGAGCCCATATTCATACACAAAAGACACTAATAGTTAAAATTTAGTCACTAAAGTCAAAAATTTATGTTCACATTTAGCTTATGGGAGAAGAACATTACTTGGTCATGTGGTTCTTGCATCAATGCGGGAGTCAATGAGGAGTACATGGGGGCATCAAAAGGAGTGGGTGTGTATTTCATAGGGATAGGGACGTCATTACGCTCCCCTTTGTGTCTAGATGTAAGGGCCACGTGACCGAGTAGTAGTCTTCTCCCCTTAGCTTATATATTATGGTAGCGTCTAAATAACACTCCCTATTCATTTATTTGTCCCTTGTTATATTCCAAAAATCATTTAATTTAGTTTCTGGAATGAGGGTAAATCTACCATTTCCATAGGAACTACATGAAAAATTGCATAAAATGATTTTCAATTTTTTGAAAAACCTTTTTTACCCATGAAGATAAATTTTGAAAACTCAACCACGGACAAAAGGTAAGGTTATAAATCTATTGACACCTTGAGGGTGTTGATAAGAATTTTTTCTTACAACTATTAGATATCGAATACATCACTCACAAAATATTGAAGACCGCCAAAGATGTTCCTCTTTAGTTCTCTTTGATTAAGCTCTCAAAGCTCTTCATAGAAGACATTGAGCTTTCATTGATAACAAACAGTACAATGGATATATTTAAGGATGACAAGAAACTCAGCGATTAGCTTTTTATTATGAAACAAGAACATTGATCATCTTGTAAAGTGGGTTGTACTTGAGCAGCAAGGCACTTTTGTCCGAGAGAGATCAATTATTATTACTCTCATATACTTTACCTGCATTTACTCCTACTCTCCTACCTTAAACTTTGTTTATGATTCCTCAAGAAAGTGAACTTTAATCTCTCCTTCTCCCAAGATGTTTTTAAATGATCAAATTATCCTCTCTTTTTTTTTACCTGTTAACCGATTTCTTATCATCTCTCTTCCCCTTTTTTCTTTTTTTTTCTCCGCTCAATCCTCCCATTTTTTCAACTTTTTTATCCAACCTCCTCCTTCTCCTTCTTCCAAATAAAAAAAGGCAAACCCTGATCCACTCCATTTGCAACTTGGCCCCATGCCCTATCCTCCCTCCTCAACCCTGCCTTCATCCACCTTCACTCTGCCCAGCCCTACTTTCTCCACGACCCTACCCTCAAAAAATGACTCAATTTTTTGAAACTGAATGTGCCAATGGATGAAAGATAGTTTGTTTCTTCTAAGAGATTGACATCCGCAGGACCAACTCGTTTCCACCCGGAGGAGACATTGAATGAGTAATTGGTCCGTCTTCACTCAGTTTATTCTGAAATTGAGTTCTTGTTAGCATTAGTGAATTGGTTGGGTTGTGGGTGACAAGGAGTGGAAGTCGGTTGCATTCTCTTTATTCAAGGGTGCTCTCGTTTCTTCAGTCTTGATCTTTGAAGGCTGAAAATTAAGAAAAAGTTCTTAAGATTTTCCATTAAATATTGTATTAAATAATTTTTAGAACTAAAACAAGGGTCAATTAAATTATTTTTGAAAATTAACAAGGAGCAATTAAATAATTTTTGGAAATGAGACTAGAGATTTTAACCATTTGGCAAAGACAAATTAAGATGTGATTGTAATTGGATCATGATCTTGGATTTTATTCACAAGGCTATGTTTTCTTCTCATGGATTGTGGTATTACTGGTGAATAATATAGTTCCACATGAATACAACTTGCATATACTATGCCTCCTCACATGAGTTATTACATTAATTATTTTCTAGAAAATATAATAATAATTAAAAAAAAATCAGTTTGAGGGGGTAAGCTACGGCATCCTCAAAGAAACCTCTCCCTATATTACGTGTATAAATAAATGGCAAAACTTTTGCTTCACCTATAGAAAAGGTTCAGCCACCATCTTACGGTCATTATTATTCTCCCCTTTTGTGTTATACCTCTCATCATAAAGCATTAACCTTTTCACACCATCCATACCCTCTTGATCTGTGAAGGAAAGAAATAGAATAGGGTTCAGCCACCATCTTAGGGTCATTATTATTCTCCCCTTTTGTGTTATACCTCTCATCATAAAGCGTTACCCTTTTCACACCATCCATACCCTCTTGATTTGTGAAGGAAAGAAAACTTGATACTAAATAAAATGATTAAAATGTAAATTAAAGCATATATAAAAATATATATATATATATATATATTTTTTTTTTTTTTTTTTTTTTTGCCACCATGGCATCCTATGATGAATATGGATTCTTCCCATAGTTGCTTATTGCTCCTGTGAATCATTGTAGTATGTGACAATGGTTATGCCTAGAGGTGGCGTCCTGCATCAGTAAGCCTGATCAAGAAAGCCCTAAACTTGCTCAGTCCGTTTATTAACATGTCAGGTTTCAACCCAGACCAACTTACATTCAGACATTTCCAATGCAAGGGTGCTGCCCAATGGACACCCAATCGGGGTTGACCGATTAATAGCCCGACTTAAGCGTACATTTTAAAGCCCGATTAGACTCTATCTACTTAGCCTGACATGTTTAAGTTGCATTTAAGGATAAATGTGTAATTAGTCAGTTTAAGTCTTGTTTGGCCCATTTATTATAGTCCAATTTAAGATTGATACATGACCAACCGTTTATAAATGGGATCATGCCTGGCTAAAGAGAATTGATTACTTAACTAGGTTAGCTATCCTGCAAGATCTTAAAGTGAGGAAGCTCAATTAGACTCGACTGGAAAAGGATCCTCTCCAATTAATTGGTCGAGGAGATGACTCACTGATGTTATCCGAGATCATAAACCATCTGCTACATTATCATGGCTCGGCTCGATTAAAAAACCAGAAAGGCTCGGCTCTTGTTTAAATTTAAACAACGGAAAAAAGTGAAACGGTCGAATTTGGCGTGTGGAAATTGGACCTTTATAATCATTGAACAATCCGGTCGACCCCACCAGACCTGGCCATGGGCCTGGTCTCCCATGATCACTAGAGCGTGGCACCACCGTGTTCATCCAATAATTCGCAGAGACAGCACAACTGCTAAGTCTGCAAATGAGGGGTTAGAGTTGGCCTTGACGCCTTGTGGGTTTGGTTTTCAGAGTCCCTCTCAGTCTCCATGGCTGCCATGGCGCACCTCTCCTGCATCATTCGCTGCCCTTCTTTTCAACATAATTGCTCCATGCTTTCCCCTCAAATCCCCATTTACAGAAACTCAACCACTTCTCTCCACACAACGTTTCGGATCCTCCACAAAAGGACCTCCATCTTCATCGTTCGCTCTGCTGCCAACGACCCCTCTTCGCCCGAAATCAGGTTCTCTTTCTTTCAATTCCCCAAATCTCTCTCAGAGTCTTTAATTCCTAATTCGAGTGATGCTTCATTCTGGGTTTCTGAAGTTTTTAATATTCAATTGAACTGGTTTTACTGGAACATTTTTGGCTTCCCCATCTTCGTTCTACATGATTTCAGCTTCACTGGATATGGAAACTTCCAACCTTTCCTCAAGTTGAAAAGATACTAAATCTTTTCATACAATGGGAAGTGGATGAAGCTACAATGTAATTCACTGTATCAATTTCATACTAGATTTTGTTGCATCCACTGTTATAGATCAGAATGGATTCAAGTTTTCCCCAAAAAAATGAGAGATATTACTTTCTTCGAGGATATTTCATCCATTGTTTACACAGACATCTACCATTTTTATGAAGAAGACACTTAAACGATCAATTTAGAACCACTCAACCCGGTGCACAATGGGAACCGTATAAAAGAAATATAAGAACATAGTAGAGGTCACTCTTTTTATCTAGATCCATGATCTTTCACTGGTAACCTGAAAACGAATTGAAACTTTGTTAATTTGTGCAAGTATGGATTTATGATCAATCTTGCCATTTAGATCATCCATGACCACTATCCTTAGTACTCTGTAGTTGATAGAACTATCATTGGATTCTTCTCAACTTATCTTCTACAAGTAACCATTGTCTTGCTATGAAGTATTCGTAATTCTGGGTTTCATTTAATTCAACTCTTTCATAGATACAAGTATGGTTCTTAACTTTTCTTCTACAAGTAACCATTGTCTTGCTATGAAGTATTCGTAATTCTGGGTTTCATTTAATTCAACTCTTTCCTAGATACAAGTATGGTATATTATCATGTCTTTGTTTTTTATAACACTTCAGAAGCTGGAAGTAATTGAGATTATAGCAACAGTCCAATAAACTCTAACTTAGTTTCGTTTATCTAATGCTTCTGAATCAGGGGCTCCGTTGTAATCACCACTTTGTTTGTGCTTCAGTTCTACAGCCAAGATACGGAGTGAAGTTCTTTCTCCCTTCCGCACAGTTCGGATGTTCTTCTATCTGGCTTTCATTGCTAGCAGTGCCCTGGGAGGATTAATAGCCACAACACAACTGATTGCTGCACTGGCAAATTCATCAAGAGCAGCAGAAGTCCCTGAGATCTTGAAGGGTCTTGGCATAGATATTGGGGCCTTCTCTATCTTTGCATTTCTTTATTCTAGGGAGAATAGCGCTAAGAATGCACAATTAGCGAGGCTTTCAAGAGAGGAAAGGCTCTCAAATCTTAAGTTGCAAGTGGATCAAAAGAAGGTTATTTCTGTTAGTTCCTTGAGAGGATTTGCCCGTCTTGTAATCCTTGCTGGTCCTGCATCCTTCATTACAGAGTCCTTCAGACTTAGTGAACCTTTCACTGAGAGCCTTCTTGAACGAGGGGTGCTTGTGGTGCCTTTTGTTATGGATGGGGATGTACCCAGATTTGAATTTGAGGAGAGCGAGGAGATGAAGGAGTTGACCACTAAAAGGAAGAGACTCTGGCAGCTGGTTCCTGTTTCTGTTTCTCAATGGTCCAAGTAAGAGATGGTACTATGAGAGTAATTTGTCAATGTCTTTTTGCTCCTTTCCCTGAATTTCTCTTGTATTGGCAGGTGGTTAGATGAACAGAAGAAACTGGCGAAGGTGCCACTTGAATCTCCTGTGTAAGTTGATATTCTGATATGTTAATCACTCTTAAACTAATCTCTAAAAGCTCAAGGAATAAGCCTATACATGAATCATGTTGTCATGTTCTAATTTATACCTTGCATACAGGTTCAGTGTTTTCTAATTAAAATTTGAAATATATCATTAATTTCATTCAAATTTACAAAAAATTTACTATTGATGATCACAGATCCGAAAATGCATTAGTAATGCACATATAACATGAATTTGTGCCTGCATTGGATGAAGACATCATGTGATTTTCATCAAGAAGCTTTTTCTTATTGGATCTCATTTTAAAGGTATATATCTCTACGAATGGATGGTCGTGTCCGTGGGAGTGGCATTGGTTATCCTCCCTGGAACGCTTTTGTTGCACAATTACCACCGGTAAAGGGACTTTGGTCAGGTTTACTGGATGGCATGGATGGAAGAGTTCTTTAGAAGATGTCCATAATTTTGTTCTTTAAAGGTCAGAATTTCTTGTCAACTTAGATTATGCTCTGATTATTCTATTAATTTAACTTCTGTCCACAATTCACCTGTTTGTCGTATTTGACGTAGCCTGTTTTTGGATATCAGAATTGGTATTACAGCCTCTCTTTTAAACTTGTTTATCTAATAGAAATAAAGTCAAAAGTAATTAGACTACATTACAAAGTAAAAAATTGCTATCAACAACTTAAAATGTGCTTTGTTTGCAGCTCTCTCAGTGTCGCTGCTTGTTAAGTTTTATATAGGTTTATTTCTCCTGCTCTGTTTTTGGATGTCAAGATAGGTTTTAAAGCCCCTGTTTTGATCTCATTCATTTAAGGCTCCATCTGGTTGGATGAGTGTTGTAAGGTGAAGTTAAAAGAAAAAACAAATGGTAATTTTTCTAATTTTCCAATAATTTGTGTAACTAACACGACAACTACTAATAACTAATTTCTTCTTTACGATAAAACCAAGTGGTGAAGATGCATGACAATGTGGAAATTTTACTTTATTTTTAACCTACTATATAAAATTTAGCTATTTTCTGTTATGTTATTAATGTATTATTCTTTTCTGCTTAAAATATTCTCTTGTACTTTTCATCAATTTACATGTGACCTGACAAAGGTTAATGACCTGAAGGAAAAGAAAGTTAATACTAGGACTGTAGGTTGATCAGTTTTTTCTTTCTGCAATATTTTCTTCACATGTCAAAACTTGTCATTTTAGCTTTATATTTGGTTTTCCATTAGAGAGGTTATTCAGTTATAAATTCTTGTCTGAGGTTTAGAGTCCATGTTTCACCTGCAAGCAGTTAGGCACTGATCTAACTGCTGACGCAAAAAACTGTTCCTACATTTAGAAGCAATAATAACTTGAGTCATGTGAAAAGACACTATTTTCTCTTTTCGTATGTAACATGATATTGGTTCTTGAACTGAAATGCTGCTTTTTCAGATATCCACCACACACCCCACACCC
>NW_024868150.1:232624-248729 GCF_013358625.1 Macadamia integrifolia
CATTTTTTGGTACTAATCCTTGTTGGGGGTTACCATAGAGTGTCTTCCAATCTCAAGACTAATTGCAGAATCCATTCCAGTGGCAACATTTGGATCCATGAAAACAGCCCTGTATGCCATACCAAAAATGCTAGCTTAAAGTAAATTCTTAGAATCATGGAATATCTATGCAAAACTGAATATAACCATGTGGGTTTGGTTGTCAAATTTATGTAATTAGAAAATCCGTAATTTCCGAACTGTCAAAGGTCAGTTCTGTCATAAAAATAAAAAAGGGTATACCTAGTGCATGAGGCTTTTGCCACTGCGGGGTCTGGAGAGGGTCAATTCTGTCATAAAAATGGCTCCTCAAGAAACTCAACCTTAAAATACAAACTTCCAAAAAATGATTTTTTTTCAACCATGTAGCTAGTTGCTGCAAAATACAAAATTCGAATAGGGAGAGGATTGGGCATATGTTGTCTACTTTTGGTAAGCTATTAGCATGCAACAATCATAGGGTTGGACACAGGAGCGCAAGGGAGTCTTTCCCAAAAGGGGATGCGAGAGGATGACACATGCTGAGATGGCACGTGCCCAGCCTTTTCTCATACTCTCAGCTGGTGGTGTAGGTTATGTCAATACATTATTTCTCTGTCTCTCTCTTCCTGGCACTCTCCTCTCTGCCTCCTAATGACCATTGCCTTCCCCATTGGCTAACATAATTCATATTTTATATTAAAGAAAGAAACACAAGAAGGATGATTGTGTGGAATAGAAGTGCAAAGTTGCATCATCTTCATCCGGAACCGAAAATTGAAGCTACCCCGTTGGCTTCAACTGTTTCTTCCCCGATGAACCTGACTCCTAATGCTGAGCTCCATCGGCTGTAAATGTCAAAGGCATCATCACTAGAATGGGTACTCACCTCCATTAATGGTGGATGTGGGAGTGCCAATTCTTAGGCTTATATATATCTTGGCACATTTCCCAGCCTAAGCCTTGTGGAACCTGAAAAAATAGGGCTGGGTCAAGACTTGAATATGTAAGCCCCCGGCTAGGCCCTAGCTTATATACATGAAAACTTTTTCTCATCACTTGTCGTCCCATGATAATATATGGGTTAGTCTATATGATAGATGACAAGATAAGCATCTCATTAGTCTAATTTCGGCTTAAAATGAGTAGTAGAAATATCATTTTGTATTTTATATTCGTCTTCATATGATATCAGTTTGATGATTTTACTAAAACTTTGAATGAGAGTTTAAACAACTTTCTTTGTAATAACTTTGAATTAAAATCTGACCATTGAGAAGTATGTGGGTCCTCTATCACATGGACTAACCCATGTATTGCCAAGTGGGTAATAATGAAGTGTGATATTTCACTACACAGAGCCTAGAAGGACTTTTTTTGTTCGTGAAAGGGGAGAGGGATTCTAGACCAGATGAATGCCAGAATGCTTCATAATTTTAACCGATGGATATCTAGAAAATTGAAAATTGAAAAGTTCAATGCTTTTCGAAACCCTCCTCCCTAATCTACAATCACCTTGATCGAGCATGGAGTTAGGAGTCTCAATCCATTATTATACACTTGTCAAATTTTTTGGGATTTTTTTTAGGATGATTTACATCAACCTCCCCTGTCGTTTGCCGAAATTATATAATCCCCCTCTGAAAATAAAAAAAATTACATATAAACCACAAAGTGGACGCCGTTATAGAAGTGTTTGTTTTAAACTTTTACCGACGAAATTGCCCCTAACCCTTTTAAAGACTCTCCTCTCTTCTCTTTTATACCCAAAAACCATAAGGTGGAGACGAGTGGAGTGCGACGGTGGAGGAGGAGAGGAGCTGATATTTAGGGGGGGTTTTTCAGGCGACGTCTCTAGGGAAGGTGGGTGGTAGTCCTTTTTCTCTTTTCTCTCTTCTCTCTTCTCTTATAACTAATCATTTAGTTTGTATTATTCCTTAGATTGAAAACTATCACTGATTTTGAGAAGTTAGGGCATCAACCGATTCATTAATCTATCTAGACACATTCATTAAAATCAATCAATAAAATCAAGACACATTCATTAAAATCAATCAATAAGTTATTGAAATGCAAAAAAAAAAAAAAAAAAAAAAGCTTGTTCCATATCCCAGCTACTCTCTCCCATCACCAACGTACATTTGCCTACTTCTTCTTAGCATATTTGCTCATCCATTTTGAATACTTGATAGCTTATCGGGCTAAAGTTCTATCCTGAATTATTTGTTGTGTAGGCTGAGATGTTGCTTGTGACCTTGTTAGTACTTGGGAGCTACTACCTTTATGCTAAATCTCATCCCTTGTTTTCTTTACACAAACACAGAAAGTAAATTACAAAAGTGATATTAGCCATGTAAGTTAAGTAAGTAATGATCAATTGTAAATTACATGTGAGGAGTCATACCTTCTTTCCTGTTTTGTTATTTTTCTTTGATTGTTCGTCACTGCGAGGACATGTTCTCCTGTTGTGGTCAAGTAAATTGTAGATATCACATCTCACACTTGAAGATTTATTCTTGGCAGGACCCTCATCGAATTCCCTTTTCCTATTTTTTTCAAGGTCTGCCAGGTCTTCTTTTAATAAGTGGAGGTTGGACAATCCCAGAGCTGGTATCAATCACCAAATCAGCCAATGCTGGTAGTGGTTCGATGAGATCATTATATGCCTTGAGATAGATATTGATACTATAGTATGGACTACAATAAGCTTGAAGTGACCCCCTACTATGTGTGATAGCTATTGCTGCATGTTTGCATGGCAACCCCGTACAGTCTCAGAGCCTACAACCACATGTATTAGCTGATAGATTCACCACAACCCTGCCACTATGCATATCTATCACCTCAAATGAATGTGAATTGGCTTAGCTCACAATGCATTCTCTTGCTTTCTATTGTACCTTGTCTAAACTTGTCTTCATATCCGGTGTGGTTGGGCCAGATACTGGATAACTGCAACCATTCTCAAACATCTTAAACATCTTATTTATTATCTTCAGCGTAATCTCATCTATGAGCATCATAATAGGCATGTCTTTCACTTCTGCTATCCAATTATTGAATGAATCAGTCATGTTATTAGTTAGTTGTAGACTCTTAGCAGCAAAATCAAAGGCATGTCTTGAATAACACTTTGTAGGATTTTCCATCATCCAATCATATGCGTCATTGGATATACCCTTGATGTCTTTCATTTCTTTCTCAAATTGGATGACTATTGTTGAAGAGGCTGCTAACCAGAAGTGCTTCCTAAGCAACTGTCCTGATTAACCTGCTGACTTGAAGTTCTGGTATAAATATCTGACACATCATCTTTGGTGTGTATTAGGGAATACTCTAGTGATGGCATCTAATAGACCCTAAGCATTTTAATAAAGAAAAAAGTCAAATATTTATGATTGATTAATAGGAACAAATAAATATGGTGATTAACAGATTGGTAACATACCTTTTGTTTGTCTAACATAAAAGTCAGAGCCATATCATCAGTTATCATACCAAGAGCTTCGTATAGACATTCAAGGAAAAAAAGACAGCTATCTTTGCATTCAACTTCAACTACAACATATGTCACAGGGAATATTTCATTATTCCCATCATACGAGACTGCTGACAAAAGAATGCCTCTATATCGGCCCTTTAAGTGGCAGCCATCCACACCAATTAATGGTTTGCATCCCTTTACAAACCCTGAAACACATGCTTTGAAACTAACAAACACTCTCTTGAAGATAGGGTTCCCTGACAAGTCACGCATCTCCTGGTACTGGATCTTGAATAGACTACCTGGCATCTTAGCCAACACCATCCTACCATATGCAAGTAGATAGGAGTACGAATCCTTAGGACTACCCTGATTCATTTCCAGAGCAAGCATGCGTGCCCGGTACAACTTCATGTAAAAGGGCTGAACCTTGTAAGCTTGATATAAGAAGGTACGTAAAGACTTTATTGACATATCTGGTTGAACTCTCAAGTGAGAAGCAAGTTTTTCTGCAATCCATTATGATGTATCACTCTTCTGCTCGGTCGATAAAATACATGCATGCTTGGGATTGTACGACTTTATCATAAATGTCGTAGAATGCTTAACACCCTTATCCTCATCAACCGCTGAAGCATGTACTCGCCAAGTACAACCAGGAGCTTTACACACTGCAGTAACTCTAGTTTTCTCATTCTTAATTTTCAATATATCAAAAGCCTCCTGAATCACATACTGTTGGAGGACAACCCTGAAATGATTGACATCATCATATGTAGCACCTATGACTAACTGTATCATGCCATCCTCAATACCATCATCATCATAACCAAAGTCCATACCTGGATACCCCTATACATCATCAGTATCTGTCTCGACTTCATCAGTGAGGCTTCCTTCACTTTCACTGGAGTCTTCCATAGACTCATGTTGTTCTACCCATTCTTCATCACTTGTAGAAGATTGGAGCATCTGAGGCAATGTAGCTCATGTATCTTTAACATGACTAACAGAGTTAGGTACCATACCAGAATGTGACTGAGTTACCTATAAAGACTCATCATCTGAATTATCATTAATGTTTTGAATTTCCCTTCTAGCTCTACTAGTATCTCGTCTCCGGGGTGAACCGTCTGTACTAGCAGAACTATTGCTAACAGCATTCAACCCACTGGTTTGAGCAACACTTGCACCAGTTGATCTATTAGGAGTAGTAATAGCAGTAGTATTGGCTCTAGCCTTACCCTTATCTAGAGCATTAGCTATAGCATTAGTAGTGGTACTATTTTGGCTATCACTGCCATCACTAGAAGCACTGGTGGCAACTTTACATAACCCATCACTTCTCTTGAAAGGAATCTTTTCCCTCCTTTTACTCCCTAAATCATGATCCAGCTTCCCACTATTCTGGCCAACTGCATAAGTTTTTGGGGCAGATTTATTGTGATCTTTTGTGTCTCTAAATACCACATCACTAGAGTATTGGTTTATTTTCCACTATCCTTCTACATCACTATGATTATCTTCAAGGTTATAAACCACTATTTTGATAATATCGACCCCATCTAAGCCAAATAAATTGAGTGTACTGGCATCATCTGTCACTTCCACATGCACTTTATCAGAAATCTCACATTTGAATTTAAACCTCACATTATGTCCTTCAGGGATATGGTCGATGACTGAATCGTATATATCGCATATCATATCCAAGTGGGAGTAAAAATCAGGGTCAACAAGCTTTGTGTGGACTCTCCCACACCAATTAAACTGTATAGGACACTTCACAACCATTGCTGCAAAATTTTAAGGTTAGATTGAAACATATATCAACATAAGCATGAGGCATGACAAATTCATAAGAACATCAGAAGTGAAAAATTTAGAATAATTTTAAAAAACATGGAGTTTCTGAGATTGACTGATTTCTGAGACTTTCTAAGACACATGTGTAGTAGAGAAGAAAGCACAAGCAAATGCAAACACACATGTAAGAATTATTGTGTTCTTATCTCCCCTAGACTATATGTACCTTCACAGTAGTTCAGAGACCACTTGCAATTTGGCAAAATGGCATAAAGGAGACTTTAATCTTACAAAATGCAAAAACTCTAGGTGTTCAAACCATGAAACAACTTACAAAAAAGGGGACATTTTATTTGAAGAATAAGAACTTAAATCAAATCGGATAAACAAGAGGTATTGAAATAAAATCCAAGTAAAAAAGATACTGTAAACTTAGTCCACACCAAACCCTGGAGAAAATCCATCAATCTATTCAGTTAAAAAGAAGAAGATGTAACAGAAAAGCCAAACTTACAAATGCATACTAATAGCATTACCATTAACAGCTATGATAAACTTCTCAGATTAAGCATCAAAGCTGAGCATGAAGGCAAAATAAATTGAGCAATCCATTGAAACTAACCTTCCTTGGACGAGCAAGGAGGACAGACTTATTAGTCTTCTGACCACGGTGCTGTTGAATGGTCTCTAACCCTGCAATTTTTAATGGAGATCTCATAAGAAATTTAGGAAATTTCAAACCATGGGCAAATCGCAGGGTATGAAATTACCTAAAATCGAAGATCCTTCTCTTCTGGGTTATTGAATACACACATATACGAGAAGGGCTACGCCCGTCGCTCGTTGCCCATCGGATTGCTAAGTACCTTGTCGCCCATCGCCTGAGAGGATAAGGGCTCTCAGAGCTTCCATCTCAGAACCAAGTAGCCGTCGACCGTCATCCTTCACGTTCCGAGTAGCTGTCGTCGAAGAGGAGAACCGTCGTTGGAGAGGAGGACCTTCGTCAGAGAGGAGAACCTTCGTCGGAGAGTTCGTCTTCGTTGCTCACGGCTTGCAGACCCAAAACTGAAACATATGAAAGGGGCAAATAGTAAGGGTGTTAATTCGTGGCCCGACCCGACTAAACTGACCGGGACTGACCGTTTATAGACCGGCCTGGCCTAGACTGTTTATTAAATGTGTCGGGCATGAGCCCGACCTGTTTACAAATGGTCGATCTCGGTTTTGCTACTTAAACCATCGGGTGCCCGATTGAGACCGACTGAATAATACCCGATCGAGATCGGCCTATTGTGCACCGACCTGGCCCGACCCTTTAATGATTGTAGAATACCTATTTTACTCCCCAAATTAAAGAGTAAAAACTAAAATGTAAAGACATGTTCACATTTTAAATAATGGTTATATTTGGTATCATTTATTGATTTATTGTCATTTTTTTGGGCTTGCATGAGTGGGCTGGAATATATGAGCACATTTTAAAGAGGACTCGTTTAAAAATCGGTTAAAACCCTTTTAACATTCGACTAAAGCTCGATTAAGGTAACCCGTGACCGACCGACTGAATATAAAGCGTACTATGCCCTCAATAACTAAGCCCGATTAGTTAAATGGATGGACACTGTGTAACCTTTGAAAATCTTTAAGCCCAATTAAGCCCGACTGAAACCGGACCAGCCCGACCGCTTGACACCCCTAGCAAATAGGCTATTTTGGAATAAAGGAATGTGAGGGCTTTTTGGGGTTTTCAAATTGTTTCAATGAAACTAACGGCTTAACCCAAATAAGATGCTAACGATGTCAACTTTTTTTGTTTAAATATAATTTTCTGATTTTTAGGGGGGATTATGTAATTACGATAAATGACAGGGAGGTTGATGTAAAAAATCCTTTTTTTTAAAAGAGAATTCATTTTATCACGTAATTAATTTCAACTGAATTTTTTTTTTCTTTCTTGTTTTTGGGAATTTTCCAATTGAACTGAAACTTGTAAGGGGAACCATAGCCTATTTGACAATAAATTTTCGAGCCACTTGGGCAAATCTAAAGGGGCATACCCACCGACCACCACCGTCTTTTGCATTGGAATTGCTTGTAAGTGGAAAAATAATGGATGAGATATTTTCAGTTGCGTCATCATCGTTCCTAAAAAATCTGTTCTTCTTTCTCCTGTTTATTATATGAGAACGACAGATCTCTCTCTCTCTCTCTCTCTCTCTCTCTCTCCTCCCTAATGGCGGAAACTGCTCTAGTAGAAACCAGGAAGAAGAGGAAACAAGTGGAGGGGGAGGAATTGGTGTCTGGAGACGACCCACATGATGGTGAAGAGGAAAGAGTTGTGCCCACTCGGGAGAAGGGCAAGAAGAGGAAGAGATACGTAGAAGAAGAAGAAAGGTCTGAGCTTCTTCAGGACCCTCTGCTCGTTTTTGGGCAGGATATTATGTTGATGATTTTGAGTCGTCTCGATGCACAGAGCGTGGCACGTTCACTCCTTGTCTCTCATGGTTGGCATGCAATTGCTTCCAGCGACAGGCTTTGGAGCAGTAAGGTTGTTCTCTTTTCTCCCCTTCTTCCTTTTTTATTCCTTCCCCTTTTAAACATCTGGTCGTCTGTTATTGCAATTGGGTCATTGTCTATTTCCCTAAAATTTGGGAATTTGATTTGTTGTTCTGTCGATCTGGTTTTGATAGACTATTTTCTCTATTTTCTTATGTAGCTTCATTTCATTTTCTGACTGGATTAATTAGAAATAGAGGTATTAGCTTACAATTTTTTTGTTTTTGTTTCTTTGTTGGTATGGTTCTTTCGTTTGTTTCGCTGCGAGCAGATTGTGAGACTGCAGTTCATCAATTAACTTTAGGACCCCCCCCCCCCCCACCTTTTTTTTGCTTGGGTTTGGGTCGCTCATGAAAGATTGCATATGGATTAATTCACCAGATCACTTGGTGCTTCTCAGTTTAAATTTTTGGTTTCCAAGTTGGGTGTTAGGGATCTTACATGCCAACTTGAGGGAGCATTAGTGATACATGGGGTTAATACCATCGATAGCTTCATCCACCACCATCAATTATTCAATCACATCCACTAATTATGAGGTCTACTGTACATATGCTGTATATGTCTCACCTTATTGTATTTTTCTTACCTTATTTTCTTCTTATTGTAGAAACCCATGATTATTTGGGTTACGAACACAAAGGCTATGTGATTTACACATCAATCAAGATATGATCTAGTCTTCACTCCATTATTATCATAGTATCAAAGCAAAGAACAAATATGATTTCGTTTAGTCTTGCTTATTTGAGATCAATTCATCTCTTTACATTATCCTTCTTTGTATATGAGGTCATTTCATCTCGCCTATTTGAGATCAATTCAACATCAACAATAACAAACTCAGCCTTACCCAACTTAATGAGGTCTGCTACAGGAATCCATAAAAGAAAAAAATAGTGGTATAGGAAAAAAGTCCAAACAGAATTGGGGGATGGAAGAAATGAAAGATGAAAGATGAGATTAAGAGGAAAGAGGCACAACCCAACAAATCTGGAGAAGCTCAGCTAAATGGGTTGACTACATGGAACCTTGCCCTCCGCTAGGCTCTATCTAAGGTCAGACTTGTGACATGACTAAGACTATGCATGTCATTTCTCACCACTTCGCTTATGGTCATTTTAGGCGTGCCCTTAGCTCTTTTATCTCCTTCAATCTGAATCAAATCACTCCTTACTTGGGCATCCTCAGATCTTCTTTTAACACAGTCATACCACCTCAAACTGCTTTCACGGAGCTTGTTAATTAGGAGAACTCCCAAATCAGATATAATATGCTCATTCCTTACTTGATTCTTCCTTGTTTTGCTGTACATCCATCTTAACATCATCATCTCAGCTACACCACATAGCTTCTCTATATGACAATTCTTAATTGCCCAATATTCCGCCCCATACATCATAGCTGGTCGCACAACAGTCCTGTAGAATTTTTCTTTAAGCTTCAAATGGATACGTCAGTCACGCAACACTCCAGACGTACTTCTCCACTTCATCCATCCCAATTTGATTCTTTGTGAAACATCATCCTCTATGTCACCTTCTTTATTTGAGATCAATTCATCTCATTAAACTGTTCTTCTTTGTGTCTAACATAGTTGTCAAGGCGTCACATTGGTACCACCTAGGCATCTAGGCTCTTTTTTTAGTCCAAGGCACACGCCTTGTTGACACTTCACGGGTTTAAGTTTTTGTTTTTTTTCAATGAATAGGCTTATATAATATTCTATGCTTTGTTTTTTCTTATGTTGGTTTTCTCATCTTAGGCCATTGCATTGATATGGCTTCTATGTTGCATATAAGCATAATTATATAACATTGTTATATCACATTACCTCATATATAGACATATATTGCCTGCGTAGGCGGGTGCCTTGCTGCCTAAGTGCCCTTACAATGCCTTGGGTCACATAGTTGCCATGACAGCTATAGTTTTTGAGATCTTCCTCAATGGCAACTCGTTTTAATCATCTTTGATTGAATTTTTCTTTTGGATTGATGACCACACCTTCAACAATCCAAGATTGAGATGGCTTCAATTGGGGATTTGCCTTCATCCAACACATTTTTTGTCAATGGTAACCCAATTTTATAGGTAACTCCCCATCGGCTTTAACCCTTTCATGTATTGTTCTCAATATATCTTCTACCTTCAATTCCATTCCCTGGATTATTGATATTGGAGCAACTGACCATTTAGTCAGCTTGGTTTCACTGCTAGATCACTATAACAAATTATACTACCATAAATTCATGGTTAATAGTTGACATAGCTAGTCAGCTCAGTTTCACTGCTAGATCACTATAACAAATTATGCTACCACAAATTCATGGTTAATAGTTTAGATATCAAACCGCTGATCTTTTTTTTTCTTTTCCTCAAGGGGGAGGAGGGGGGTACACAACTGTTGGGTAACATATGTTTTCAAGTTTCTAACAGAAAATAATGTGTTGTAGCATCAACATGCGTTATCAGTGTTTTTGGATGCTTGAAAAACTTACTTGATAAAACTACAATGATAAGATGTTGATTGCCATGATGGTTGTGGAGTCATTTTCAGAGTTCTCAGGTTTATGTTTCTGAGTTGTCATTACTCAATCTGCATGGATCTTGTTTGGTCACTCAAACCAATTTTGGCATCAGAAATTTACTTGAATTCATAAATGTACCTTTACCGACATGATAAAATATGATACTAGTTATTGCAATGCCACTTTTTGAATACCATTAGTGTCCACCTTTTCCCTTCTATTGATAATGATGCCATAAAGAAGCTCGTGTCTCTTGTGAAAGTGTCCATACTGTAATATTTAGGTTGGTTTATTGTATTCTATGAGTGCAATTATTCAAGCATTCTAACATGCAACCAAATTTCATTTGGCATATGGTGTTTGCCTGTAAGAAAGTTTGGAATTGCTTTAAAAATGAAGCTGTCTGTTTTTTTTTTTTTTAATTGTAGACTTCTAGATAGGAATAGGAATTTGATGATGGGCTAATGTAGTTTCTCTTTCAGTTGGAGGAGTTGTGGCTGGGAAAAGCACACATACCTCGTCCATCTCAAGTCCGGGGAATATCAAAGTTAGCTGCTTATTCACTTTCTGTCTTGGATGCCAAACGTGTGAGTAAATATTCAATTGTGCTGACTTATTATCCTTGATATGTTGTGCTTCCCTTAGGGATTGCAGTTATATCCACAACATTTGACCCACCAGGTCCTAATCATTTGGATGTTTGGGACTGGGTTACTTCTAGAATACTGATCCATCTCTTTTAATGCTATTCTAACATTATGTATGACTCCCCCCATGATACTAAATGGGTGCCATTTTATGTTATGATTGTAGTTGAAGGGTACAAGACCAAGGAGCCCTTGCTCTCTTCATTTTAACACTAGCAAAAAGTACATTTAGCAATGCTGGGCATCTCTCTCTCTCTCTCTCTCTCTCTCTCTCTAAGTGAGTGTGTGTGTGTGTGTGTGTAAACTCTTAACCAATTGGAGCTTTCATGTTATCAGACCCGCATCATGAAGGATGACCTCTGCGATCATGTCTGGGAATTCCGTTTTACAAAGGTCTGTACCATATTATGGAATTGCTTATTTATTTACTTGGTTGAACTCAGATCTGACCAGTCTTGTGAAGTCAACATCATCTGTCCCTTTGAAAATTATTCGTTTTATACAAAAAACATTTATCTGGAGCTCAACATATGAAACCAATCTGACCGAAACTCCTTTGTTGACAGGCAGCTCCTGAATATTGGCGGAATCTGGATCCTTCTTGGATAGGTACAGGCCCTTCTATGCGCCGTTACTTCCACACAAATGGCTCCCAGACTGCGGACTCTGGTGACCAGGTGTGGGGTGGTCATGAGTGCGCTTATTCAATTGTTACCAGTTTTGTGGAAGAGGGAAGGATCAGGGAACATTACGTGAGGATAAATAGATGGCCCCGAATGTCTGTGTCAAGGAAGCAGGACTGGAGCTGGGAGCTAGCCAACCACTTGTACTGTTACTCAAGTATTCCTGATGCTGATAAGAAGGGTGGCAGTGGACCATTGTTTCCAGTGTGGTAAGTTGAATCTTTCGACATCTTCCATCTATGTCAGAGTCTTGGTCTAGTGTAATTATGGTTCTGGGTATTATGTATGAGCATATAACAGACTTCTTTGTGCAGTAGTGATTGACATGCATTATTATAGTGATGTATAAGATTTGTAAAGTGTCACTCTTACCACGTGTATGCCTCATGCTTGGGAATGGGATGTCTTGAAAGTAAACATAGAGATCACTTTTCTTGACTAAAGTAATCAGTGAAGATGCTGTTGATGAAGTGGATGGGTTAAATGAAATTCTTCGAAAGGTGAAGGAAAATCCATGAAGGGAGCAGAGACCACAGAGGCACAGATCGGCTTCAAAGGTATAAAGATCTCCAAAAATGGTGGTGATTGATTTCAGCATGGACAAAGGATATTTAGATTTCAGAGATCACCAAACTGGTTGCATGAGTGAATCGCTTTTGACCCATCTTGCACAATTCTATTGTCCATGGCAACAGTAGCTCTACATAACTTGGTTGGAGATAAAGAACCGTTGCAGATACCAACTGTTGGTGCAAATTTGGAAATTGAGGAATATCAAATACAGAATGGGATGCAGTCAAGATTTCTCGTGGAGTCTACCCCATACCAACTTTATATCCGTATACTTGCATCGGAAGAATGAATTAGTGATACTAAAACCCTGTTGGTGGTTCAACACTGGAGTGTGGGCATGCATCAACAACCGGGATACTTTGCATCACTACACCAGAAAGGGTGCTTCAGTGTGGATGCAATTTTTTGGACCCTTCTTGTATTTGCTATGAAGAAATCCTGAAAAGAGTGTTTTCCGTGATTCTTTATTCAGTGTATCCCTTGGCATCCACAGAGAAGCCGGGTGTCTCTCTCTCTCCCTCTCCATGGCATTGCTCTTCTTTGAATGATAAGGAACAGAGAAACATACTTGTGCTCTAAAATAACTGCAGTGGCATTTCAGGTCTGTGCTCAATAACATCCTCTGCAGGCAAATTACAAATCCGCAGGTCCATCCAATACCATAGTTGTAAAAATGATGTTTGATTTTGGATACACACACATTCTCCTTTTCTTAAAGCTGCATGGGAATTCATGGTTTGTAAATGTGGTCCATTTAGTTTCATCCAGTACGGTATGTTCCTTTTCTGCTATATGCCCAACATGTAGATGGGGCTGAAGCTACTCGGTAGCAACTGATGATTACTGTTCTCAAGCCCCGTGAAGCGACCCTCATGGTGTATAATGTTGATATCAAGATACTGATTTATTTACAGCCTAAATCATGCATATCAAGGAAGTTTTGAATTGGACCCTGAGTAACTGTGAATTCATGATCATAATATAAGTAGGAACAGGAGATGGTATAACAAGGAGATAGTATTATACAGATTTGCAGGCACAGTACACTATCCGGTATGTAACAGAGGCAAATTACAGATCACACTATGGATACATGGGGTCATCTTTCTCAATTCTCACTTCACTTCCAGGATCTCATCCAATGCGTAGTTGTTAGTCGATACATTGGCGTAGTTGACTTTGTTGAATCGAACGACAACAGGATATCGAGTTTTTGGGTCCTGGCCAATGCAACAAAAATGACCATTGCTTGTAAGCATAATAATAATAATAATAATAATAATAATAAGGAAAAGAGAATGCTATCGGATAATGTTGCGTACATCCAAACACATCGATTTGCTTAATTAGTATAGAAAGCCAATACAGATGAATTTGGGATGAGACTAGTGTGCTAAATATATGCCCTTCATATGGATAGGATCCTCTCCTTACAGTTTAGTGATCAAGATTGCACCATTCTGGAGGTGTGGATTACCAGAAGATGAGGATTGAAGTTTCATTTTTGGTTCATGCAGATTGATGAAAATGCATGCCTGTGTATGTTATCCACACTTGGACACACAAGAACCACAAGACACCATTAACGTTAATTTTGTTCAAGAAACCACACACACTCATACTCAGGGTACTGACCTGATCAACTGCTACAACAGATCCAATGCCATTGTACCAATAGGATTCCCTTCTAAGAATCTTCACCTGATGAATAGAAATAGAGAGACAGATGATGAGACACAACTGCTTTTAATAATACTCATGAATCTTCATCTTTTGGATAGTTGAGAGTGAAATTTCCGTTCGTCCCTTGCGTCATACCTTGGCGCCTCTCTTGGGTCCAATTGGAGGAGGCTTCGGCGGCGGAGCTTGTCCCTCAGTAGGGGGTGGGGCGGTGCCGGTGGTCTCCTCAGAAGGGGTTGGGGCGGTGCCGGTGGTCTCCTCAGAGGCACGTACAACTAGCCTTGAGTTGTTCTTGGAATGAAAGGAGATTGTGTTTCGTGAAGATGAGCTTGTGGAGGTTATGTTAGATGTAAACACAAACCCAGATGCTACCGATGCCATGTTACAACTAGCCATGGCCTTCACCTACACCCTCTCTCTCTCTCTCTCTCTATGCTCTATCTCTTTGGGTTATTAAGGTAAGGAACTAAGGATAAGATATTTGTTAATGGTGGTGTTGAAAGAAAGGATATTTTTGTTATAATTTTTTTTTTGTCTTTGTGCAGATTACCTTTCTCCACTTCCGAGTAGTGTGGAAATAATAGTTTCCTCCACTGGGATGCTGCCATATCAGCACCTTATCCATACCATGCGGATAACCCAATCCCACTCCTTGCATAACATATTGTGGTTTAAGGGAATATATTTGAAAATTATATTTTCTTGTTCAAAAAATAAATAAAAATTTGTAGTTTAAATAGAGAACTTTTTCCATATATTCTGGCTTTGTCCCTAAGAAATAGGTTCTTTTTCTATGCCAATATTCCTAATTCTGCAATTCAATTTCATTTGGTTGCAAGGGAAATTAATATAAATATTTCCTTTATAAGTGAAAATATATTGAAGTAAAGTCATTTTTGGGGTTTTGTCGTAGGCGAATTAGGGGAAAAAAAACTCTGCCAGTCTAGTGTTGCCTATGCCCAAACATAGGTGAACACCAAAAGCCTATGCTTCCCACCTGCTCGCTGGTGGTGCCGACACCAGACTGGCAGGGTTCCTTCTCCCTTACATAAAATGCAAATATTTCCCTTTATAAGTATCAATTTAGAATCGAAACCGAAATGAAACCGGAATAGAAAAAAAAAAAATTTTGATTTGGTTTGATTTTGGTTGACCCTGTGGGAATGCAATGATAGTCCCCCAATGATGGTGAGGTTCAGAATTGATTATCCCATGAGACAGCAGTGAACTCATGACTATCATCATCAGTCCTATGACTATCCACACTTTGTTTCATTCTGTTCAGATTCTCTTAAATGTTTTGCAGCTCCCTCAATAGGTGAAATGGTGCTCCTATGTATGCTATTTACATTGCGACTCCTCATGTTCATTAAACCATTAAGACCATGGAATTTTATTGCTTAGATTGATTAGAGATCATGGCTATGGCCGAAATGGGGGCATGCATTTACAGTTTAAACCTGTGATCATGGTTTTAAGTATCTCCGATACTGATACGATACCCTTCGATACGTATCTTAAATTTAGTCGATCGATACGATACACACCGATACGATACATTGAATTTTTTAAATCATTTCGTATCGATATATATCCTACAATACATACCGTTATGCATCAATACACCACTAATACACATCGATACGATACGACATGCCTCGATACGACTCTATGAAAAATATAAAATTGAGGTAAAATGTACGTTACGGTATGTATTGGTACGTATCGGTGAGTATCGGTATGTATCGATCGGTACGTATCGGTATATATCAGCACGTATCGGTGAGTATCGATATATATTGGTACGTATCGGTGAGTATCGATACGTATCGGCGCTACGGTCATATAATGGCCAATATGGGTAATTTTTTAGAAAAAAACGAATTTTTGAAGGGTTTTTGTTCCAAAGTTGCTGTCAGCCATATTTCTCTCTAACTAAAGTGGAAATTAAGGTTGGGAACAAGGATTTTACATTTATGGGACAGCTACAGACCTTGAATTCTTAGTAGGATACCCTCAATTTAGTGTTTATGCATAATACATGTTATCAATAGCTTTTTTTAACAAATTCTTTATGCAAAAGTGTTTAAAAAAATGTTTCCTATCCATTTATGTGTGTATCTTTAG
>NW_024868150.1:248749-261351 GCF_013358625.1 Macadamia integrifolia
TTTTTTTTTTTTTTTTTCCTCAAGGGGGAGGAGGGGGGTGCACAACTGTTGGGTAACATATGTTTTCAAGTTTCTAACAGAAAATAATGTGTTGTAGCATCAACATGTGTTATCAATGTTTTTGGATGCTTGAAAAACTTACTTGATAAAACTACAATGATAAGATGTTGATTGCCATGATGGTTGTGGAGTCATTTTCAGAGTTCTCAGGTTTATGTTTCTGAGTTGTCATTACTCAATCTGCATGGATCTTGTTTGGTCACTCAAACCAATTTTGGCATCAGAAATTTACTTGAATTCATAAATGTACCTTTACCGACATGATAAAATATGATACTAGTTATTGCAATGCCACTTTTTGAATACCATTAGTGTCCACCTTTTCCCTTCTATTGATAATGATGCCATAAAGAAGCTCGTGTCTCTTGTGAAAGTGTCCGTACTGTAATATTTAGGTTGGTTTATTGTATTCTATGAGTGCAATTATTCAAGCATTCTAACATGCAACCAAATTTCATTTGGCATATGGTGTTTGCCTGTAAGAAAGTTTGGAATTGCTTTAAAAATGAAGCTGTCTGTTTTTTTTTTTTTTTTTTTTTTTTAATTGTAGACTTCTAGATAGGAATAGGAATTTGATGATGGGCTAATGTAGTTTCTCTTTCAGTTGGAGGAGTTGTGGCTGGGAAAAGCACACATACCTCGTCCATCTCAAGTCCGGGGAATATCAAAGTTAGCTGCTTATTCACTTTCTGTCTTGGATGCCAAACGTGTGAGTAAATATTCAATTGTGCTGACTTATTATCCTTGATATGTTGTGCTTCCCTTAGGGATTGCAGTTATATCCACAACATTTGACCCACCAGGTCCTAATCATTTGGATGTTTGGGACTGGGTTACTTCTAGAATACTGATCCATCTCTTTTAATGCTATTCTAACATTATGTATGACTCCCCCCATGATACTAAATGGGTGCCATTTTATGTTATGATTGTAGTTGAAGGGTACAAGACCAAGGAGCCCTTGCTCTCTTCATTTTAACACTAGCAAAAAGTACATTTAGCAATGCTGGGCATCTCTCTCTCTCTCTCTCTCTCTCTCTCTCTAAGTGAGTGTGTGTGTGTGTGTGTGTAAACTCTTAACCAATTGGAGCTTTCATGTTATCAGACCCGCATCATGAAGGATGACCTCTGCGATCATGTCTGGGAATTCCGTTTTACAAAGGTCTGTACCATATTATGGAATTGCTTATTTATTTACTTGGTTGAACTCAGATCTGACCAGTCTTGTGAAGTCAACATCATCTGTCCCTTTGAAAATTATTCGTTTTATACAAAAAACATTTATCTGGAGCTCAACATATGAAACCAATCTGACCGAAACTCCTTTGTTGACAGGCAGCTCCTGAATATTGGCGGAATCTGGATCCTTCTTGGATAGGTACAGGCCCTTCTATGCGCCGTTACTTCCACACAAATGGCTCCCAGACTGCGGACTCTGGTGACCAGGTGTGGGGTGGTCATGAGTGCGCTTATTCAATTGTTACCAGTTTTGTGGAAGAGGGAAGGATCAGGGAACATTACGTGAGGATAAATAGATGGCCCCGAATGTCTGTGTCAAGGAAGCAGGACTGGAGCTGGGAGCTAGCCAACCACTTGTACTGTTACTCAAGTATTCCTGATGCTGATAAGAAGGGTGGCAGTGGACCATTGTTTCCAGTGTGGTAAGTTGAATCTTTCGACATCTTCCATCTATGTCAGAGTCTTGGTCTAGTGTAATTATGGTTCTGGGTATTATGTATGAGCATATAACAGACTTCTTTATGCAGTAGTGATTGACATGCATTATTATAGTGATGTATAAGATTTGTAAAGTGTCACTCTTACAACGTGTATGCCTCATGCTTGGGAATGGGATGTCTTGAAACTAAACATAGAGATCACTTTTCTTGACTAAAGTAATCAGTGAAGATGCTGTTGATGAAGTGGATGGGTTAAATGAAATTCTTCGAAAGGTGAAGGAAAATCCATGAAGGGAGCAGAGACCACAGAGGCACAGATCGGCTTCAAAGGTATAAAGATCTCCCAAAATGGTGGTGATTGATTTCAGCATGGACAAAGGATATTTAGATTTCAGAGATCACCAAACTGGTTGCATGAGTGAATCGCTTTTGACCCATCTTGCACAATTCTATTGTCCATGGCAACAGTAGCTCTACATAACTTGGTTGGAGATAAAGAACCGTTGCAGATACCAACTGTTGGTGCAAATTTGGAAATTGAGGAATATCAAATACAGAATGGGATGCAGTCAAGATTTCTCCTGGAGTCTACCCCATACCAACTTTATATCCGTATACTTGCTTCGGAAGAATGAATTAGTGATAGTAAAACCCTGTTGGTGGTTCAACACTTGGGAGTGTGGGCATGCATCAACAACCGGGATACTTTGCATCACTACACCAGAAAGGGTGCTTCAGTATGGATGCAATTTTTTGGACAGTTGTATTTGCTATGAAGAAATCCTGAAAAGAGTGTTTTCCGTGATTCTTTATTCAGTGTATCCCTTGGCATCCACAGAGAAGCCGGGTGTCTCTCGCTCTCCCTCTCCATGGCATTGCTCTTCTTTGAATGATAAGGAACACAGAAACATACTTGTGCTCTAAAATAACTGCAGTGGCATTTCAGGTCTGTGCTCAATAACATCCTCTGCAGGCAAATTACAAATCCGCAGGTCCATCCAATACCATAGTTGTAAAAATGATGTCTGATTTTGGATAGACACACATTCTCCTTTTCTTAAAGCTTCATAGAAATTCATGGTTTGTAAATATGGTCCATTTAGTTTCATCTAGTACAGTATGTTCCTTTTCTGCTATATGCCCAACATGTAGATGAGGCTGAAGCTACTCAGCAGCAAATGATGGTTACTGTTCTCAAGCCCCGCGAAGCGACCCTCATGGTGTATAATGTTGATATCAAGATACTGATTTATTTACAGCCTAAATCATGCATATCAAGGAAGTTGTGAATTGGACCCTGAGTAACTGTGAATTCATGATCATAATATAAGTAGGAACAGGAGATGGTATAACAAGGAGAAAGTATTATACAGATTTGCAGGCACAGTACACTATCCGGTATGTAACCGAGGCAAATTACAGATCACACTATGGATACAGGGGGTCATCTTTCTCAATTCTCACTTCACTTCCAGGATCTCATCCAATGCGTAGTTGTTAGTCGATACATTGGCGTAGTTGACTTTGTTGAATCGAACGACAACAGGATATCGAGTTTTTGGGTCCTGGCCAATGCAACAAAAATGACCATTGCTTGTAAGCATAATAATAATAATAATAATAATAATAAGGAAAAGAGATTGCTATCGGATAATGTTGCGTACATCCAAACACATCGATTTTCTCAATTACTATAGAAAGCCAATACAGATGAATTTGGGATGAGACTAGTGTGCTAAATATTTGCCCTTCATATGGATCGGATCCTCTCCTTACAGTTTAGTGATCAAGATTGCACCATTCTGGAGGTGTGGATTACCAGAAGATGAGGATTGAACTTTCATTTTTGGTTCATTCAGATTGATGAAAATGCATGCCTGTGTATGTTATCCACACTTGGACACACAAGAACCACAAGACACCATTAACGCTTAATTTTGTTCAAGAAACCACACACACACACACACTCATACTCAGGGTACTGACCTGATCAACTGCTACAACAGATCCAATGCCATTGTACCAATAGGATTCCCTTCTAAGAATCTTCACCTGATGAATAGAAACAGAGAGACATGATGAGACACAAAACTGCCTTTAATAATACTTATGAGTCTTCATCTTTTGGATAGTTGAGAGTGAAATTTCCGTTCGTCCCTTGCGTCATACCTTGGCGCCCCTCTTGGGTCCAATTGGAGGAGGCTTCGGCGGCGGAGCTTGTCCCTCAGTAGGGGGTGGGGCGGTGCCGGTGGTCTGCTCAGAAGGGGGTGGGGTGGTGCCGGTGGTCTCCTCAGAAGGGAGTGGGGCGGTGCCGGTGGTCTCCTCAGAGGCACGTACAACTAGCCTTGAGTTGTTCTTGGAATGAAAGGAGATTGTGTTTCGTGAAGATGAGCTTGTGGAGGTTATGTTTGATGTAAACACAAACCCAGATGCTGCTGATGCCATGTTACAACTAGCCATGGCCTTCACCTACACCCTCTCTCTCTTTCGCTCTATGCTCTATCTCTTTGGGTTATTAAGGTAGGGATAAGATATTTGTTGAGGGTGGTGTTGAAAGAAAGGATATTTTTGTTATAATTTTTTTTGGCATTGTGCAGATTACCTTTCTCCACTTCCAAGTGGTGTGGAAATAACAGTTTCCTCCACTGGGATGCTGCCATATCAGCACCTTATCCATACCATGTGGATAACCCAATCCCACTCCTTGGATAACATATTGTGGTTTAAGGGAATATATTTGAAAATTAAATTTTCTTGTTCAAAAAATAAATAAAAATTTGCAGTTTAGATAAAGAACTTTTTCCATATATTCCGGCTTTGTCCCTGAGAAATAGGTTCTTTTTCTATGCCAATATTCCTAATTCTGCTACTCAATTTCATTTGGTTGCAAGGGAAATTAATGCAAATATTTCTTTTATAAGTGAAAATATATTGAGGTAAAGTCATTTTTGGGGTTTGGTCGTAGGCGAATTAAGAAAAAAAATACCTTGCCAGTCTAGTGTTGCCTATGCCCAAACATAGGCGAACACCAAAAGCCTATGCTTCCCACCCACGAGCTGGTGTTGCCTATACCAGACTAGCAGGGTTATTTTTCCCTCACATAAAATGCAAATATTTCCCTTTATAAGTATCAATTTAGAATTGAAACCGAAATGAAACCTGAATAGAAAAAAAAAAAAAAAAAAAAAAATTTGATTTGGCTTGATTTTGGTTGACCCTGTGGGAATGCAATGATAGTCCCCCAATGATGGTGAGGTTCAGAATTGATTATCCCATGAGACAGCAGTGAACTCATGACCATCATAATCAGTCCTATGACTATCCACACTTTGTTTCATTCTGTTCAGATTCTCTTAAATGTTTTGCAGCTCCCTCAATAGGTGAAATGGCGCTCTTATGTATGCTATTTACATTGCGACTCCTCATGTTCATTAAACCATTAAGACCATGGAATTTTATTGCTTAGATTGATTAGAGATCATGGCTATGGCCGAAATGGGGCATGCATTTACAGTTTAAACCTGTGATCATGGAAACAGAGCATCATATGCTTGTCAATGGCTGTACCGATGCTCCTTATTGTGGATGGTTTTATAAGACCATGAAAATGAGGAAGCAATGTCCAAAAGAAATGAAGAATCAGTTCATCATATTATAATGCTTTCTTTTTGCATCAATACATTGTTAAAATTCATGTTTATTTACCTGAAAAAAACTACATTGTGACTGCCAGTACTCTTGGATATTGATAGATACTGATAGCTGATTCCAAATTTGGATATAAATATGATAATGTGAATACAATTTTGTTGGTCACTGGATTAAGAGAACAATTGCCCAAGTGAACATTTGCTGGAAGAATGCTTGTCATATTCTCAAATTAGCATTGCCTGTGAGAATCTTCAGATCTCTCAACCCATCGGACAGCAAAACTAGCTCTACAAAATAAATGAAAAAAAAAACAATTAAGTACCTAGGATTGCTCTTCCTTTCTTTATTTTGTAAGCCAGGATCATGATTCTTTTTCCCTCCAAAAGGGGGAGTGGAGGATGACTATGATTTTTTTTTTATATCGAAGAAACGAGAAAAACTGAACCAATAAGTAGTAGAAGCATTTACAAAGTTAGCAGTGGTAATTCTACCGTTTGCTAGGGTTTCTTCTGCGATAAATGCAAAAAGTGATTCCTGATCTGACTGTGGTAGCAATCTACATGTTACACCATTCATTGATCTATATACATTCAAAAAAATGGGTGCCATATTTAGAGGCCAAAAAAATGGTTTCCCAAGTCAAAAGAGAGTTGCTGGTCGAACTCTGAATTTGTCCATATTTCTTTTAGACGCGCTCCTTTCCTTTCCGCAAGCTGCGCTCCAAACATAATAGCCCTGGCGCCTCCTTCAAAAGGGTTTCCTGTCATTAAATAGTTTGTTATTAGTAATCACAATATCTTTCCAAAAAGGGGAGTGGAGGATGACTATGATGATAGCAAATTCTGATTCAGGAATAATCACAATTTTCAATTAAAGAAGAGAAAATTTAGGTTCAATTCTCAATTTTTATTGCTAATCCAATTATAGGGAAATCTGTCTAAAGCCACATGTCGATATTTTTGCATGGTTAATTACTTGCACAAATTATGGTATCTTAACCTCTTGGAATATATTATAGAATGCTTATTTGAGTCGGTATATACTTCACAGTTCGAATGTGACATCTTAGTAGGTTCCACTCATGTATTTTGTTGAAATGAATTTAATATGACAAAAGAACTGTTATAATGTGAGATGATGTAGTTTCATGGTTCACTCAAACTGGCAAAAATCCAAATTGCAGTCTGTCCCCTTCCACAATGATGGAATGTTATGAAAATAGGTTACCAAGACAATTCTAATAGCAATAATTTCAATTTGATTATCATTGAATTTGTAAAGCCTATGGTTATGGAAAAGACTATCACAATATATCCAGGACAGTCTTGAAAAGCTTCCCCTATACCCACCCCACCCCCCACCCCCCGCGCACACCTGGACCGCCCAAGTGCACCCCATCAAAATTAAGCTTAAAAAAATCTTGAGGCAGAGTGGACGATAACATTAGTAATACTCACCACAATTAAATACAAGGACATAATAACTACCAGAGAGCAGTAAATAACAAGCAGATTTTGCTAAATTGGTTTTTCTGTGAACTTCTTAGGTATGTTCACAAGGGAACTCAAGATTGTAAGCTGTTTCTGATTAAATTCTTCTGTTTGATACAAATTTTTCATTTCCAAGAAGAAGAAACCAATTTGGCAAGTGCTCCATAATAATAGGACTAGGAGACATTGTCAGATGGCCTCACTTAAGAGATCACTCACACCAGAAATGGTTCTAAGAAAATGCATCGCAGAACATGTTTTCATCTATGTCCATTCGATAAAGAAATGGAATTCAGTAGAATATTTTCTAAAATTTCCGAGATGAGATGGTTAAAAATCATCTAATCAAGTTGACAAGAAGGGTAAGAGGTAATTTTCTCCAGCATCACAGGCTTTAAAGTTTTCATTAAAGTGGTGTTCCCTGATATGGAAGAACTAAATAACACAAATTTTGCAGGAACCTACCCCTATGTATAATTGTCAACATCAGATTTATGTTCATTTTGTATTACAATTTCAACTTGCGAAATGCTATAGCACTAAAAGTTTCCATAATGGAAGGGGGGTGGCTTGAGGAACATGTGAAACACTTCCGATATGCTGAAAAATGGATGTGGTTGGTGGTAAGTAGCATATATTATCATTCAAACTTGCTATCGATCCATTTCGGTGTCAGTTCCTAATGAATAAGGCGAGATGTCCAAAACTGATAACTATGGTCACTAGGTGAGACAGGTTTTGGTACTTAATGCTGTGATAGGAATCTCATAGAATTCATCAGCATAAGTAAAATGCAATGTTGAAATCACCTAGCAAGATAAGTTTTGGCTAAGTGAAGTCTTAGGAGTGAGTCCAGATCCTCTACAGACTACAGCCAGCGCATAGAAAAAGCAAAGTCACTCAGTAGATAAGGGAAAAAGCATGTGTGTCGTTATAATTTTTGTGTTTTGGAAATTTCCCATAGAAAAGTCCTTACTGCACATCTGCCTCAGCAGAGGAGGCTAATAAAGAACCTGTCACCCCATGTTTGCCATCTATGCAAGGAGGCAGTGGAATCATCTGACCATCTACAACTGAAATGTTACTTTGCCTGAGAGGTTCAGAGCCATTGCCTAGAGGATTTTATGTGGATTGGAATTTCCCCAAGGATTAGTTGGCCCTAAATCCTAATGTGGTATTAGTGTTGGGATCCTGCTGTAAGGGAAAATCAATTCCTGTAGAGAGTTTCTCTGCTGGCTATTGGTTGGGGAATTTAGAAGGAGAGAAATGCAATAATTTCCAGGGATATTTTTAGCAAGTTCAGATTGGCTGATTGGGTAGCTGTAGACTGGAAATTTGGAGGAGATTCGTAAAGTTCTCTATGGGGATTTCTGGGCATAGACTCTAACAAGCTTGACACAAAAACAGAATAGCATATTACATCAAAGGATACAACTCAACTCAACCTTATCCCAACTAAATGGTGTTGGCTACATGGATCCTTACCCTCCAATCAACTCGATTTAAAGTCATATTTGTCACAAGGCCTAAGCTATGCATGCATTTCGTCACCACTTCTCATAAAGTCATTTTAGGTTTACCCCTGGCTCTTTTAGTTTCTTCAATCTGAATCAAATCACTCCTCTGTATTGGAGCATCTAAAGGCTTATGTCATACATGACCATGCCACCTCAAACGACTTTCTCGCAGCTAATCATGTATCAGGAAAAAAATAAAATAAAAAGAGCAACTCAGTGCACTAGGCTCACGCTACTGCAGGGTCTGGGAGGGGCCAAATGTACGCAGCTTTACCCCTTGCTTTGCAAGAGAGGTTGTTTCCAATAATCATGTATCAGAGCTACTCCCAAATCAGCTTTTATTTTGTTCATTCCTTATTTTATCCTTCCCAGTTTTACCACACATCCATCTCAGCTACACTAAGATTATCTATATGATGTTTCCAATTGCCCAACATCAAAAAATATGAGCCCAAATAAAAGGAGTACTTGACCAACACCCAACCCCAAAACCCCCCCCCCCGGGCCAAAAAAGCAAGTTCATGTGCTATTGAGTTGGCCAATCTCCTCCTCCAAGTAAAGGTGAACTCCCCTTGGGAATATAATACTCTAGTTTTCCTTTTAAGAGGTAAATATCTATACGAGCCTCCTTCCTGGTTCTGAATCCAATAAATGACCAATTGGGAGCCCCCTTCCCCACACACTAAAAGTCAATTTCAATGGCTATTCCATTAAGAACCCAAGGCCACCTGGTGTAGGAGTCATTGAGGCTGTGAAGGTACAATTTGAAAAGTTTTCTCAGGTCCTATTCCTGAAGGCAACTGTTTTGAAGGATTGACTTGCTAGATATGCACTGGTCTCCACATAGCTACTTGGTAGGGTCCTCAAAATTTCATGGTGGAAGATGACTCAGCTATAGTCACTGGTTGGACAAGGAAAGACTCTAGTTGGCCTTGATGTCTATTCCCACCTCATTCGTTTCATCATTCATTTTGCTTCCTAAGACAAAACCTCATACCTCATTCCAGTGGAAACCAAAATCAACAAATGATATAGCCAATGATCTAGCAAAGCAAGGAGTAACAACTAATGAGGCCAAAATTATGTACTAGGGATAGTTCATGCTTTTACTTCTGTCCAATTTCTTGCTTGGGGGTCCTTGGCTCCATCCTTGCATTTTCTTCCTCTCCCTTTTTCTATTAAAATAATTATTTTATTTAAAAAAAAAAAAAGTGTTTTAGTTATACAAAGACCTTTTTACAAATTTTCCTCACCTGCTGTAGAGGTGTATGTGGGCCTAAGTGTAAACCATACATTGTTAAATTTTGAATAACCCTACGTGAGCTGACTTGTTTTAACACAAATTCAAGGCTGAAACACTCCATGGATTGGCCTACTAACAACCCCTGCTTTGGTGGAGTCACACATGAGTCTGGAAACTAGTCCATTGTGGACAGAAAATATCCCTTAGCAATGACTGCATCACATGCTTCCTAGAAATTTTTGGGTGTTAAGGACAATTACCAGTTCTGGAATTGATAGAAATGATAGTATGAATCAGAAGTAGGAGATATAATGATGGTTTATGATTTAATGTTATTCTCCTCAGAGACAGGAACATGTGATTAAAAATACAAAGCAGAAATAATAGAAATAAAAATGGAAAAAGAAAACCTAACAAATTGATAACAAAAATAAAATGCAAGTTAAAAGATGAGTGGCAAACCAGCATAGACTTCATCCAAAATTTCCTTTTTCCATGTCACAACAGCACTCAAGAGTTGCATCCAAGTTCATATGTAACTCCAAGATTAGTTAAGCATTTCAAGGAATTGGTTTGTTGATATTATCAGCCCCGTTACTGCCACATTGATATAATTTGGATACCCTCCCCTGCCTTGCCATATCCCCCACTCCACAAAAAAAAATTTATGTAACTAATCTCATTTTCAGATCAATTTTTTTGAGGCACTAAACTTTTCTCCTTTTTGTATTCTTCCGGCCCCCTTAATACCTATTATATTTTTTCTCTAGCAACATGTCTATTCAATCAGATGTCCCATGTTTATGATTCAATCTACAAAACTATTCCTCATGGAAAAGCTATAGAGCAAGCAAAACTTCACTCTGAAACTCAAAACTTCAGAAAGCACATTCTGCACCTTAAACACACTGATCGAAGAAAGAAGAAACCTCCAACTTCACAAAATTCTATAAATCTTTTTCCAAAATCAAAAGGAAATGGTAAAAACTATCACCATTTGGCTTGTATTCATGTTTGATAAAAACCTCTATTCACAAAGTTCGTGTGCGAATATGAACTAATTTTTCAATCTAATTCAACTCAAACCTATAAAGGAACCAAATGTACCCAAATTACCTCCCTCATTCTTGAACAAGGCTACATCAAATACTTCATCTTCCATAGTTGGATTTCCATATTCAGATGCTATCAAGCTCCACAACTACGTGCCTGTGTGTGGGGGGGCTGGGGAGGGAGAAGGGGGGAGGAGGTGGAATAATAAGCTTGAAAAGAATCTGGCGAGAGGAATAGTACACAGAACAAATATATGAAAGACTATAAACAAAGATTCTCCTCAATCATGAAGCAATAGAAACAAAACCTGATCTTCTGCCAAAACGAAGAATCAAAATCTGAACTAAAATTAGAATAAATTCAGCATAACCCAATTGATTTATAGGTTCAAACATACCCGAACGCAAGAGAGACTGAATCGTTTAAAGTTCAATCTTCAGCAACGAAATGGGGTTCGTAAGAAGATCAATCGAAAAACAGAAACAAAGAACAGATTAAAAGAAGCAAAAGAATTGGGGAAGAATTAAGCGAAGGAAAAATTATCAAAAAAATTTGGACCATTTCTCGATTTGTGCGTGTCATCCTTGCGCAGGGGCCATGCTAATCTTCTCTGTATCGTTCCAATTTTATCGGATGTCTCCGAAGAGACAGCACGCCTATCGAACTCTTATTTCATGAAGTGGGCAAAATATTTATGGCTTAACGATGTGGAACTATCTTATAGCACCGAGATGCCAAACCCACTCTTGGGATCTGTGCTTCCTCTGGCTGGACCTGAGTTTACCAATGGGGGCCTCATTTAAACATTGGGAGAGAGAGAGAATGTGGCTTTCTGCTTAGGGTTCTCTCATTCGCAAGCATAGATGTTGCTTTAATGGTCTTTTTGGTTGTAGATTCTTACTTAGCTCAGAACTGCAACACACACATTAGAAACCAACTTGGAGGGGATTCCAGGATAGAGGCTCCGATACCTAAGTCAATTCCCATATGAGTAAGAAAGGAAAGGTTGGTAGAGTTTTGAGAGTCTTACCCTAAAAATCTATTAAGTGTTCTTTATATAGAGGTAGGTGGTTTCTCCTATTGGCTAGTTAGTTGATTTCCTTACTGATGTGGACCTGCTTGCCATTGATAGGCCGATCATTATCCAGGCAAAGATGGCCGATCTTGTAACGGTTAACCCTACCAATAACGGTTAATCCTACCATGGTTGGCCTATAGTAAGATAATTGTCTAACTCAACCTTGGTCAAGTAAAAATAAAACAGACTCGATTAGTTTCACATGACTCAGGTAAAAATACTAAATTGATAAAATCCCAGACCGACTCAAGCTTGATCTATTTATTTATTTCTTAAACTTCGGTGAGTCTTCACGACTCTTGATAAGATTTCATGTTTTTGTTACTTGACTTGGACGAGTAACCCGATTAAAAATTTGAATTTCCAACTATACTAGATGGATCCTGGGAGATGCAATTCCTTTTACACCTTAATAATAAAAATAATACAAAATTTTTTATTTATTCATTTTTTTAATTTATATATTTGAAACTTCGTTTTCCTGGAAGAATGGCATGGAAAAATGGTCGATTGTAACCTGCAGTAGGTTACACTTAAATTGGAAAAATCCTTATTGCAGCCTATAGATGTTTTGTCTTTAACAAGAATGCCAATATCAACAATGAATATTGTGATAAAATTTTCATTTTTTGTCTTAACTTCAACAAATGGAAATTCATGGAAAATTTGTCAGTTGTAACCTAGCTCGATCACAACAGAAAAATAGAGATGTAAACAGATCAAATAAAGATAGAATACGAATCTGATGTGATCAGATACAAATGCGAATCAGATGTGATCTCTTAAATGTCTTGCAGCTCCCTCAATAGGTAAAATGATGCTCCCATGTAT
>NW_024868150.1:261371-313551 GCF_013358625.1 Macadamia integrifolia
AAAAAAAAAAAAGAAAAGAAAAAAGAAAAAAAGAGAGGAAAAATAAATGGTACAGATTAGGCAGCAGAGGACTTGCCCTCTAATTGAACTGCTCTAGAGAACAGCAATGTTCAGGGAGATTCTAGAGAGAAATTGAAAACATAATTGCATAATTTTTCATTACCAAAGTGTGCAGTAGTTACACATGTTGACAATATGCCAGCAAATCTGTAGTGGTGATGGACACGGAAGAACCCCTATGTTTTGTGCAACCTTATTTAAGTTGGTTTTTGTGATCTGAACTCTCTAGCTTTGAATTCTGGAGCACCTCTTGCATTTTAGTTGCAGATACTTGTCATTGCAATGCTCATACCAGTTCTGCTTGGGAACCAGAATACAGGAGGAAATCTTCCATGAGAGTCTCGAGGGAAACAGGGGCTACATTTCTTGTATGCCATGTAACATTATCAACATGTGACCTTTGGTGTTTCAAATAATGTTGCAGTCTCTAGGACCATTACCTCTCCTGAGCCTCTATTTTTATATTTATTCTACAATTCTTCTACTAATTTTACAGGATCCTTCATTTGGATCTCAACAGGAAAGGCAGTTGCAACCACAAGAAGACTACTGAAAACGTTGTCTTTGTATACTGCATTATTAGTGTAAACTGTACAGTTTGTTGACTTTGTTTATTGTTCTAATCATTTGAGGTTGATGGGTTGGAAGAAGGAAAGCTTGATGAATCACAATGAAGAGTCCCATTGGAAGTCATTCCATTATAATAATAGAGCATGTTACAGACAACTAGACAAAATGTTAGAATCATTTTTTGGTACTAATCCTTGTTGGGGGTTACCATAGAGTGTCTTCCAATCTCAAGACTAATTGCAGAATCCATTCCAGTGGCAACATTTGGATCCATGAAAACAGCCCTGTATGCCATACCAAAAATGCTAGCTTAAAGTAAATTCTTAGAATCATGGAATATCTATGCAAAACTGAATATAACCATGTGGGTTTGGTTGTCAAATTTATGTAATTAGAAAATCCGTAATTTCCGAACTGTCGAAGGTCAGTTCTGTCATAAAAATGAAAAAGGGTATACCTAGTGCATGAGGCTTTTGCCACTGCGGGGTCTGGAGAGGGTCAATTCTGTCACAAAAATGGCTCCTCAAGAAACTCAACCTTAAAATACAAACTTCCAAAAAATGATTTTTTTTCAACCATGTAGCTAGTTGCTGCAAAATACAAAATTCGAATAGGGAGAGGATTGGGCATATGTTGTCTACTTTGTAGAAACGCAACCCTAAAACGATGCAGAAGATAATGAAAAAAAAACAAACAATACACACGGATTTTACGAGGTTCGGCAAGGTTGCCTACGTCCCCGGTGAGATGAGATCCTGCTTCACTATCAATGGAGAATAGGGTTACAGCGCTCGTCCTCACACCTCTCAGTATTGCTTGCATTACAGAGAAAGAAACCATCGCTACAAATATATAGCGAGAAAAACCCTAATCCGAATTAAACTATAATTGTCACCCTAATCCAGATTAAACTACAATTGCCCTCAAACAAAAAATTCGAGCGGGGGGCTGCACCCCCCTACACCCCCTGCATGCAGGGGGGCCTCCTGCCCCCCTTGCAACCCCCACGGCCCGCTAACCGGCTAGCGGGACCGCCGTCCTGGCTGTCTAGGTGCTGCACCAGTACTCCCTGGATTAAACTGCGACGGAATATAAGACATCATACACCAACAAGGATTTATACGGTTCAGTAAGATTGACTACGTCCACGATGAGATGAGAATTGCTTCACTAACAATGGAGAATAGTGTTATGTCCACTTATCCTTAGGTCTCTTTTTTCAGAGAATACTTTTGCTAAAAATTCAAATCAACATTATATAGCTACAGTTTACTAATATATCTATATAACCCTAAATTTTTCCCTGGGGGCTATTGCCCTTGAAACCCCACATGTAGTGTCCTCGATGACTAAAATAACACGTAAAGTGGATTGATTCCTCCAAACCCTACAAGAATTTTAAAACCCTTTGAAATCACAATCCCCATGCAACGGAATATAAGACACAATACCCCAACAAGAGGAGCAAAAAAGCTACACATCTCAAACCCAAAACATCAAACATCAAAGTAGATACACCAAGTCATCACTAAGATCAGATGCAACATAAAAATGTAAGAAAACCCAAACATCTTACTAGCTTCCATATTGGTTTCTTATACTCCAGGAATAGCATTTGAGTCAAGTGCTACCTGTACGTGGACTTGAGATACTAGGAATTGAGAGTCTTTTGAAACGTCTTGATCCCATTTGGTTTATAACCTTACTTTAAGCACCAGTTATTGAAAAGTGATGCAACAGCTTTTTAATTTTTATTTAAAATAAAAACATATGAAATTACTGTTAATATTTCCTTCGGACCAATCAAACATTGTGGGTCATGGTTTTCTTAAAATTTGAATCGGTCAGCGAGGATTGCCTGGATTGGATTGATATCAGCTGAGAACTATTAGAAATAAGGTTCCCCTCACCATTATGTGCTGGCCAACAACAGGAGAAACCATATATTGGTTACATCAATCACAATCAATCTGTCACTCAAGAAAAGAAATGATACTAAGGAGATTGGATCACAAACAATCTCCTCTTCTAAAGAAGGAAACACTATCATCAAGAGGGAAACCAATATGGAAAGTGTAGAATATTCTTGTCATTACAACCAACATTTCCTCGTATATCTCAATCACCAAGAGATTTTATAAATTGTAATTATTAAAAGAGAGAATCAGTGGATCTTTTTTACTAAGCAAGAAGATAATTATATAGTTGTGTGGAAGTAGGTTCAAGAGAGAAACAGAAGAAGTAAAGAACGGTATATCTTGTCTCATTCTCCTCTCAACCCATATTCTTATTACTTCAACAAAACCGATCCATGATGTGATTTGAACCATACTGATCCACGAATATATAAGGTATAAGGATAAAATATTCCAAAACACTAAAAAAAAGAATTGTAAATTTGTCCAAACCTGATTGATACCAATCCAATTCATATCTGTATCGATTGAGATTGATCCCAAATTTTAAAACCTTGTTGTGGACACTTTACGTAACTAAAAGTAATTACAAAACTTTTATAACCTACCTATGTTACAATTGGACAAACTCATGTTTTTGAGCTACAACTAGTTGGATCTTTCTTTCTTTCTTTCTTTCTTTCTTTCTTTTTTTTTTTTTTTTTTTTTTTTTTTTTTTTTTTTTTTTTTTTTTTTTTTTGAGCAGAACCAGTTGGATCAATGTCATCTTTTTCTAATTTTAGAAAAGTAGATACGGAGATTTATAACTGAGCAAGAATCCTGTTTGACTGGATTTATTCTTTATCTAAAGGTAGAAATTTCTAGTTTTGAGTTCTGCCTATAAATTATTTTGCTTAGAATGCAAAGAAAGCATCCAAAGCTTTTGAGGAATAATGGGTTTGTGGAGAGATAAGCTTCTTGTTTTAGGTTTAACCCTCTTGAGCCTTTCCCCTTCATGGGCTACTGACGTTTCTTTTGACAAGGGTCAGCTTCTGATCAATGGAGAACCAAGAATTATGTTTTCTGGATCAATCCATTATCCACGCAGCACTGCGGAGGTAATGTGATTGATGGGGTTGTTTTCTTTAGTTAGGGTCTTTGCCCTTGGCTAGCCATTGTATTTATTTATTATCTTTAATATATTTTTCATTCATCCAAAATTTTTTAGTGGAAAATAAATTATAAATCCGTCTCTTCATTTGTTCAGATGTGGCCAGATCTAATTCAGAAGGCTAAGGAAGGTGGACTAGATGCTATAGAGACTTATGTGTTTTGGAATGCCCATGAGCCTTATCGTCGCGAGGTTTTGATCACTCAAAAACTATTATTGATCAGTGTATCAAATTACAAAATCCTAACCATTTCTCGTCCATTTTCTTCTCTTTCTGCTTCTTGTTTCAACACAGTACAATTTCGAAGGGAACCTGGATCTTGTCCGCTTTTTGAAAGCAGTCCAGGAAGCAGGCCTCTATGCCATTCTGCGTATCGGTCCTTATGCGTGTGCTGAATGGAATTATGGGTAATTAATACATATCAGTATGTTTAATTATTCTCTCAAGTAGACAGATGAAAATTTTACATGGTATTAAAGTAGGTTTTCATCATATTTATATGTCGACATGTATGCGACATGTGCAGGAATGTGTTGGCAGTTCAATCCCACACCAGCTACTAATTAATTAGTCTGAAAAGCCCTTTTCAATATTCTAAGAATTCCATCCAAAACAATATAACCCATGAGCAAAAAGAGATTTTAGAATTAAATAATCACAAAAAGCTAAGGTCTCCAAAAGGAGTTACAAGGCAAGGACGTGAACCAAATGGTGGGCCATAAAATATTTTTGTATTCCAATTTGACATTTTACAAATATAAGAGGCTAGAGGCTCAATATAGTTTATACAGGCTACCCATCTTTCCATTCCAAATGATACAAATATAAAATTGATGACTGAGTTTCCCTAAAGCTACAGTGAACGGAAATTTGTTTACGAACCACCATTAGGCCACTCGAGATTTCTGATCCTTTTAACTTTTTACCCATTTTTTTTTCTCAGAGGGTTCCCCGTGTGGTTGCACAATCTACCAGGAGTCAAGTTCAGGACAGATAATCAAGTTTTCAAGGTTTGGAGTTTTATTTTTTGTTTCCTTAAATTACTAATCAATCACTGATTAGGGTTCTTCTACGTGGAGTTAATGGTCTTAAAACCATTTTTTTTTTTTAATTTACAGGATGAGATGCAAAATTTCACTACCTTAATAGTGGATATGATTAAAAAGGAGAAGCTTCTTGCTCCTCAGGGAGGACCCATAATCCTTACACAGGTCTGTCTAACTATGATAACATTATGTTTATTATTATCATTGCCGTTGCTACATTAGTAATTTATCATCCTAAGTGTCCTTGGTATAAAGGCATTGTGTGTTAATATAGGTCTTCAGCTCAAGTCTCCCCTGTTATACAGGTTTGGTGTGATTTTGCGTAAATAGGGTTTAAACTTAGGCCTGAATCGTAAAATTGTACATGTTTGAGGGGTTCCTCGTTAGCCTAAAAAAAAACACTGCACTAACTATTTTGAATATCTTTTTGACACATAACAGATTGAGAACGAATACGGCAATATAATGGGCCCCTATGGAGAGGAAGGACAAAGATACATCCAATGGTGTGCAAAAATGGCTGAGTCTCAAAATATTGGCATCCCATGGGTCATGTGTCAACAAGAAAATGCACCACAACCAATGGTATAAATTTATGTTGAAAGTATTTTTTTTTTTTTTTTTTGGAACCCATAAATTTATCTATTTTTTATATTTTCCAATTATTTTTTCTCCTAGTATATATAATTTTCAGTTCTTATTTATTTATTTTTTTATATAGACGCATGATCAATTGTTCATTGACTTTTCAGATTAACACATGCAACGGATTTTACTGTGACTTTGGTTTCAAGCCTAATAACCCAAAGAGTCCCAAAATGTGGACTGAGAATTGGACGGGCTGGTGAGTGTACATTCTTCCAAACAATATAGGTTGAAAATAAGAAAAATGAAAAGCTTCGGCTCATTGCAAGGGAAAGTTAAAGGAAAGTGAAGTAAAATTAAATCAAAACTAAAAAAGAATTTTTTGTCTATACCTAACATGATTATCTAACTCCAAATCATTCTAAGTCTAGTTACAACATTTTACTTTGTTAGTCGTGTTAGTCCCACAACGATTTTGAGTGGGAAAATCACTTTCCTCATATACCTGTGAAAATCTCTTATCAGATCAGTCTTTTGAGATGAAATTTACATGGTATTAGAGAGGGTTCTTTCCGGTTCTATCTGATTCTATCCTCCTTAGTCATGTTCACGTGTAAGATGGTTTTGATCCACCTACACGTGAGGGAGAATGCTAGTCGTATTAGTCCCACATTGATTTTTCGTGAGAAAATCCCTTTCATCATATACTTGTGAACACTTCTTATCAAATCCGCCTTTTGAGATGGAAATTTAATTATCACATAAATAAGTTTCAAGTAGATTGCAAATCATTGGTTACAAAATTATTTTTTATGACAATTTTAAAGCTAAATGGGCATTCTTTCAGGTTCATTGGTTGGGGCCTCCCATTCCACCACAGAGCTGCTGAAGATGTGGCTTTAGCTGTTGGCCGTTTCTTCCAAAGTGGTGGTGTACTCCAAAACTACTACATGGTTAGTTCTCACTCAAAGAAAAATTCTTTGTAGCAACATTATATGTGCTAGAAAAAAAAAAACAAAAATATAAGTAGGAGAAAGCATTAATATTATTTCCATGACTTTGTTTCAGTACCATGGAGGAACCAATTTTGGTCGTTCATCAGGTGGCCCATATATCACAACATCTTATGATTATGATGCACCACTAGATGAATATGGTAAGCTTCAAGTTTATTTTATGTTGAGATTAAATGTTAGATTGCACAGTTCTATAAAACTATAAGATCTAGTTTGATGAGTTACTACTCCTTTGAAAGGAAATTCTTTAATGCTTCCAATACTCTTCAGGGCTTCTGAATCAACCTAAATGGGGACATCTAAAGAGACTCCATGAAGTCATTAAATCGGCCGAGAAGATTCTTGTCCAGCAGTCAGTAACACATAAAGACATTGAAAGCAATGTGAAGGTTAGTTGCAATACATGCTTGATCCAGTTCTTGTGTTCTTCCTCATATACATATCACTGAAACTGATTTTTTTTTTTTTTTTTGGTTATAGTTGTCGACATTTACCGACAATTCTACAGGAAATTCAATTTGCTTCTTGAGCAATGTAAACAATAACAAAGATGTCACTGTTGATTTGCAAAACAATGGCAAGTTTTTCTTGCCTGCTTGGTCTCTCAGTATTCTTGCTGATTGCAACAAGGAAGTCTATAACACTGCTAAGGTAAAAGAAAAAAGGGTATTTCATATCATTTATGAAGAAGTAATGCTACTGAATTTTCTCAAAAAGATTAAAGCTTATGGTTAGTTTGCTTATTTTATGCTAACAGGTTAGCACTCAGATATCCTTGAAGACCAAGAAACCAAGCAATGTTGATAGTGAACTCAATTGGGTGTGGAAGCCTGAGCCTTTGAAAGATACCCTAAAAGGAAAGGGCTCCTCTACCACAAACCAACTTCTTGAACAAAAGGCAACTGCTACTGATGCTAGTGACTACCTATGGTACATGACTAGGTATATTTTTCTCTTCCTTTCTTCCTTATTCTTATAAGATGTTGTCTCTAATTACCTTCTTAATTTAATAAAACTACTAGTTTATCTTCCTTTCTTCCTTATTCACATATTGTTTCCATGGTCTTCTAGGGTGAAAGTTGATGCATCCTTCCCTAAACACGCAATTTTGCGTGTGAATACGACTGGATCCGTCCTTCATGCTTTTGTAAACAAAAAGCAAATTGGTAATTTAAACTTGATCAGCCTAAACCATTTTCCCCCTGTAGATTTTTAGCATTCATCTCAATATGTAATAATTTGAAATTAAATTTCTTAATTTGGTGGAATAACAGGATATGAGTGGCAAAGTGGAGGTGGTTTTGTGTTTGAGAAACCAGTCATTTTGAAAAAAGGGGTTAACCTGATATCTTTACTTAGCATCACTGTTGGACTCAAGGTATGTACCTAATTTGTTTCTGCACTTACTATGTTGTCAATTGATATGATCTTTTTTGGCTAAAAGATCAATTATATTAAAAATAAAATAGAAAGAGAAAATGTAATACAACCTGGGACCTCCTAGAAACGCCAACACAAATTTGGGAAGCACCCCCTACCTTTGGCATTGCCAACAGCAGGAGAGCACTCCCCAACAAGAAAATAACTAAAGACAACCTCGAGAAACGATATCTAGGCCAACATTGAGGATCCATCTCGAGTTCCTCCAACATGTGAGAGGTCCATTCGATCATGGAAGAAGAAACTGCCATTTTTGCTGCTAGCTTTGCAAGTCAATCCACAATTAGATTGGATTCTTTGAAACAATGAGGGATTTTCCACTCGATCAGTTGATATGATCTTTTTCCTTTTTGTGCAGAACTATGGTTCATTTTTTGACTTGGCACCAAATGGAATAGTTGGTGGTCCAGTTCAATTGATCGGAAGTGGTAATGTTACTAAGGATCTATCATTAAATGAATGGTCTTATAAGGTAATATCACTAATTGATAATTTGGAATAATAATCTGAAAAATATTTTGTACCAGTGGTTCTAAATCACATGATCTAACTTCCCAATATTTCTAATGTTCTTTGGTTGCAGATTGGATTAAACGGTGAGAAAAAGCAATTCTATGACAACAATTTGTCACATAAAAATAAATGGACATCAGAAGGAATTCCCATCAATAGGTCAATGACCTGGTATAAGGTAGCCTCTATCTCTTATATCTTATCTATAAGACCATGAGAAGCCATTGTTAACTTATTTTGAACGGATTTGATGGCAGACCACCTTCAAAGCTCCTTTGGGTAGAAATCCTGTGGTGATAGACATGCAGGGTATGGGGAAGGGACATGCCTGGGTTAATGGACACAGCCTTGGGAGATTTTGGCCTACCATGATTGCTCAAGCTCCCCAAGGATATTCCTGCTCTGATACATGTGATTATCGTGGAAATTACAATGATCACAAATGCTTCTCTAATTGTGGCAATCCTTCACAAAGATGGTATGCAATTTGTTTTAATTCATGGAATGGTAATTAAAGAGCCTTCAACTAAAGTGATTTTTGTATTCTTCCGTAAACTAATTATTGGGTTTTCTCTAGGTACCATGTTCCACGATCATTCCTGAATGATGAGGATAACACATTGGTCTTGTTTGAAGAAATGGGTGGCAATCTAGCCAAAGTTAATTTCCAAACCGTTACAGTTGAGAAAGCATGTGGCAATGCATATGAAGGAAGCACATTAGAGTTATCATGCCAAGGTGGCCAGACTATTTCTACAATTGAATTCGCCAACTTTGGAGATCCCCAAGGCAAATGTGGATCATTCAAGAAAGGTAGTTGTGATGCTACCAACACACTATCTGTGTTGGAGAAGGCATGTGTTGGAAAAGAGTCTTGTTCGATCAATGTATTGGAAGAAACTTTTGGATCAAGCAACTGCAACATCAACACCCCCAAGAGACTGGCTGTGCAAGCTGTTTGTTGAGATCTTTGTTAAGTACTTTCAATCTAAGCTCTTAGGTTGAGATCCAGAGTGTCAGAGAGACCCTCCATATATTTTTTTATCCACAAAGCTCTAAATGTTATTGGTTATTGTGTTCCCTATTATATATACAAAAAGCTTTGTGTGATGATTAACGTACTAATAAATTCATTTTTTTAAGTTAAAAGATATTTCTAATCACTGATGTCCTCTGATATCTTCTGAATGTTTATCGCCTAAGTTGGTTTTTATCACTAGATGTTACTTTAATCAATTTGTAGATTAAAAACCTCACACTTGAAAAGGAAATAAAAAAAACTTGGGAAGACCTTCAAGTACTTGAGACAAATAATGTAAGCCCTATTGTTTTGAAGTGAAATAATTCATCAATAGAGTGAAGTGGAATGAGGTGTTCGAGGGGAAAAAAAGGTTTCCATGCGCCTATGGTAGGAACTTTTGGATTATTTACATTTGATGTGTGTCCATCAAACCGAATTTAGTTTGATTAAATTAATTATTACAATTGAATTATGTGCTTGCTATAGTTATTTAAATAATTTGCATTTGTCTACTTTTTATTGTTGTTTTTCACGATTAGGGAGGAGCCTAAACATGTTATTGGATAGCTAATAATGCTTGAGGAGAGAAGGATGTTGGGATTGAGCCTTGTCGATAGGATTTATGCACGAGGTTTTTAGAGGAACTCAATTATTGATCCGGATGGGTATCCTGATCCACTAAAAGATCGGGTTGTCGTTTCTGTTTGAGAAGGCCTCAAGGAGCTCAAAAATGCTAATATCATGATTTTTATTCTATAAAATAGTGCTATGCAATAGTTCTGCTACACCAAATATTGATGACCTTCCAGCCCCTAATAAAGAAGGTTCTCTTGTTAGTATTTGGATTCCTCAAAAAGCAAACAAAGATCAAGTTGATAAGTTGCGATTTCTTCTTATTAGGAGATTCAAATTTCGGTTCTATTCGATTGGAGGAATGATTGGGCTATCAGGGTGACAAGCCCTCTTTATTTATAATAAGTGAACGATAGGTACAAGTACTAATATGCCCCTATGGACATAAATACCCTTATACCCAGATTACAACCATATTACAACACCCCCTCAAGTTGGCACATAGATATTACAAATTCCCAACTTGCACACAATAGGATGAAACAACTTTTTTTTGCTAAAAGCTCATTTGTATTAAAGAATAAAAAAAAAGAAAATGAATAAATAACAACTAGCTACTAAGCCAACAATACTAACACAAAGAAAACCAACCACCCCTCACCGGGGGGCTAGCCATACATCAACCCAAGAATTACAAAATCTTCAGGATCACAACCTTCACTAATTAGAACAAATCACTTTCTCAATGAGGCTAGTCGGTCAGACTTTCGGCAAGCCTACTCCCCATTATTCTTTCCCTTGAATTTTCTTTACTTAACTCTCTCAAAACCATCAAGCTTTTCTCTTAAAAGGGCTGCCTCATTGATTGTAGCAATGTCAGGGTATTTCGAAATTAGAGCATCTCCTTGGAGAGTACTGGGAGAAATCGAATCTACCAAACCTTTCCGTCCCTCAACGATTACACGACCTCCCCTAATATTAGGACTCCTTCCATGACCACCTCTACTATCACCTCTCTTGCGCATAGATATGATCCCACATGAAAAGCAATTAATGCCTTCCCACTTCTAGTTTGATTTTCCCCCTCTAAACGGGAATAGATTTCAGCAAGGGTCTCTTGCCTTTCCGGACTAACATTGAGAGATTTTTGTTCCTCTGCGCCATCATTTCCTTCCAAATCCTCATCTCCATACATCGTTTCATAACTAGAGTTTGATGAAGATTCTCCCAATCCTTCCTCACTCGCCATATCCGCCCAACTTGATCTTATTGCAATCAACCCATGCTCTTTCATCGACCTACTTGCTAACTAATTATTTAGTAAAAACATTAATAATTTGATCACCTGATTTGATGAACGGAATACAAATCAACCCTTGATCCAGCTTTTCCTCGATGAAGTGACAGTAATCTCCACATGCTTGGTGCGATTGTGCTGAATCAGGTTGTGAGCAATGCTAATGGTCCAAATCTTTTATGAGACTTTGGATCCACATCAGATCACAAATACCATTGGACATGGTAGGAAACTTTGCTTCAGCACTGGAATGAGCAACAAAAATTTGCTTTTTGTTATTCCAAGTAACTAAATTACCCCCAACAAAGGTGCCATCACTTGTGGTAGAACACTGATCATCTAAAGAACTAGCCTAATCTACATCAGTGAAAGCTTCCACTCGAAGATGACCATCAGAGAAAAAAGTGTTCCCTTTCCTGGTGCAGACTTCATATAACTTAAGATTAGATGCACAGCCTCTAAGTGTGAGGATATGGATCATGCATAAACTAACTCACTAGGCTTACACTGAAGGCAATATCTAGATTCTGGACAAGTATGAGATAAATACATAATCTTAACAACCAAGTGTTGATATTGTCCTTTGTCCATTGGATCACCATTTCTTACAGAAAAGATGAGCATTTGCCAAGGGGAGTATCTCCTAGCTTGCAGCCCAACATCCCAATTTCACACAAATGATCAAATGTATATTTACTTTGAGATGGGAAGATGCATTTGCTTAAATGAGCAACCTCAATGTCAAAGAAATAGTGTAGCTTACGTAGGTCCTTGATCTCAAACTCTTGACCAAGTTAAGTCTTTAGGAGATAAATTTTCGCTGAGTCATTCCCTGTGACAACAATGTCATCAACGTACACAATAAGGATGGCAATCTTAGAACCAAATTGGTTAATAAACAGAATATGATTTATATTGCTTTGGATGTAGCCTACAAATACCATAGCTTTGTGAAATCTCCTAATTGCTTCACCCTATATAGGGCCAACTTAAGCTTAAAATTTTTCCTTTAGTTTTCTAATACGAGAACCCAGGAGGAATTTCCATATAAACTTCCTCTGTCGATTCACTATGGAGAAAATCATTTTTAACATCCAGTTGTTGAAAGTCCCAACAAAGATTTACTATACACGAGAGAATCACACAGATGGTGCTCATTTTTGCGACCAAGCAAACATCTCCTCTCAATCAATGCCATAGGTTTAAGTAAATTCTCTAGCAACCAATTTTTCCTTATATCTGTCTACTGTCCCATCCATGTTCTGTTTCACATTAAAAACACATTTGTAGCTTAATTTCCTTTTTTGTGGAGGAAGAGATACCAAATTACAAATGCTGTTATTTTTTAGAGCTAGCATATCCTCATCCATGGCCACCATCCACCGTGGCTCTTTAACTACTTCTTATTAATGCTGAGGAATGGAAACAAAAGACATAGTGGAAAGAAAAGTACAATATGATGGGGAAAGAGAGTTATACGACACAATCTTGGCCATGGGGTGTTATGTACAAATTCTCGTTCCCTTTCAAACAACAATAGGAAAATTAAGAGAGGGATCAAAAAGTTACTCAAAAACAATAGGAGCATCAGAAGGAACATTACCTGATAGAGAGGTAGGACCTGGATTAGGAGGTGGCAATTGGTTGGATGGTGCAGGTGCTACTGTTCATGATTTCAAAAAACATAAACCTTTATGGGCTGAGCTATGAGTTGCACTTGTGTCTCCCCCTGAAGAGAAGCAGGAGGGACAATCTCAAGAAGAGGAACAACCGGAGGCACATCTTCACCAAACTAAGAAGAATCCTCCATGAAGATATGTCGAAAAGTAGTCTGCAACACACTCATGGAACACAACATCCATAGAAACAAAGAGCCAGTGAGTGGGTGGGCGTTAACACTTGTACCCCTTCTGGATAGCAGAGCAACTAATAAACACAGACGTGAGACCTCGGGAAACCAACTTGCCATAGAAGTGGTGATTTCAAACAAAGCAAACACGACCAAAGACCTTTGGGGAAATAAGAAAGGTAGAGGAACCTTGAAGAATAATAATCGGAGCCCAAAAGTCAAGAACATGAGTTAGCATTTGATTGATGAGACAAACGGCAATCAAGACATCATCACCCCATACCTCCAAGAGATGTCTGTCATTACAAGCTGTCATACCATTTTGAGGTGGTGTATCAACACAACTGGTTTGATGAAGGATTCTATAGGTAGAAAGGTAGGACTAGAATGACCCCTCCATAAGAAAAAAAATTTACCATTGTATTCCGTATGATCTTAATGGTATATTCTGTAGGATCTTAATGGTGCATCAAACTATGTGATATATTCCGTAGGACCTTAAAGGGAAAGCTATAATTGTATTCCATAGGATCTTAATGGTATATTTCGTAGGATCTTAATAGTGCATCAAACTGTGTGATATATTCCGTAGGATCTTAAAGGGAAAGCTATAATTGTATTCCATATGATCTTAATGGTATATTCCGTAGGATCTTAAAGGGAAAGCTATAATTGTATTCCATATGATCTTAATGGTATATTCCGTAGGATCTTAATGGTGGACCAAACTATGTGATAACTATGCGATGAAAAAGTTGAAAACACTGGAACACCTCATTTTTTGTGGCACATAAAATATAGCCAAGTAATCCTGGTATTACAGTCTATAAAAGACACAATCTAGCGATAACCAATAATAGAATTATAATGGGTAGTGAACCACATATTAGAGTGAACCAACATAAAAAGGAGGACTTATTTTATTAATACTAAAACAAATTGATCGAGTTTGTTGTTCCAAACAGCATCATAAAAATATCCTGGTGATTACATTGTTAAAATAAAGTGGGAAAAATTTTAAATAAGGAGTCAACTGGAAAATGGCCTATACATTTATACCAAAGCAATAACGCAGAAACAAAAATGGAAGGAACTCCAACCAATCTGATGAGCCCGACCAACTGAAGTAGTGGCATTATCAAGGAAATAGAGACCACCATGTAGCCTACCACAACCAATCCCTTTCTCCTTTACGAAAAAAAAAACCCCCCCAATCCTTTTCTCTACTACCAGATCCTGAAAAAATTTCACTTTATGCACTACAAGAAAACACATTTATGGCGATGGTAAAAAAATACTATTGTCGCCAAATATAATATATAGCAACCGTAAAATAGATAGTGTTGCCTAATACATTTATGGTGACTGTAAAATAATACTCATCACCAAAACAAAATTTCAGCGACGAAATTAAAAATACCGTAGCAACATCATTTTATAACGACGGGTTAAATTTAAATGTTACAAAAAATTATTTAAGGCGACAGAATTTTTTAATACCGTAGTGAAATAATATCTTAGACAATGGTAAATTTTTTACCGTCGCCTCATATCCTATGCTCAATCAACAATAATTTGATTTATAAGGACGATAGAAATTATACTGTCACAAAATATAATCATTTATATTTGGCGAAGGTTAAAACACTACTATAACCAGTCATTGATTTTAGGCAACTGCAATTTTATTCCCATCGCCAATTAACGCCAAAATCATTTAGGAATTTTAGACGCGGGAAAGGTTTTTTAATTTACTTATGCTTTTGGTTTTCCCGGTTTCCTTTTCCCGCACAAACATGCTTCTATAGTATTTCTCTCTCTCAAAACCTCGTGAATCTAATTTTTTTTTTTTTAAATTAATCCAGTTTTAGTGAAATTCAAAGTCTCTCTTGAAAAAAACAAAAAAAACAAAAAAAAAAAAAAACAAAAAAAAAACAAGGTCTCCCTCTCTCACGTCTCTCCTCTACCTTTAGCCCCTCTCTCACACGTCTCTCCTCTAACTGAAACCGCCTCTCTCTCTCTCTCTCTCTCTCTCTCTCTCTCTCTCTCTCTCTCTCTCTCCTCTCTCTCTCTCTCTCTCTCTCTCTCTCTTCACGGATCAATTCTGCTCCCCCCTCAATCCCTCTCTCTCTCTCTCTCTTCACGATCAATTCTGCTCCCACTCAATCCCTCCCCCCTCAATCCCTCTCTCTCTCTCTCTCTTCACGGATCAATTCTGCTCCCCCCTCAATCCCTCTCTCTCTCTCTCTGGTCTAACCTCTGCAAGCAGTGACGTTACAGAGGTTGTGGGCGAGAAAGCAATCTAGGTACACTTTCTATCTTACTCTTTGTTTTACACTTCGGTTTTGTTAATTTTGATTGCTCTATTTGCTGTTGTTGTGCTCCCTAATAGATGAAAAAGGAGGTAAATTTACTTTGGTTTCCTTGTACATTTACTTTGGTTTATTTCTTTTACTTGGATGTGGTGGGAATGAAAGACAGAGATATCTAGATAAATTTCTAACAGATACACATGAAATCAGATGTGTTTGATATGATTTGATCATCGGCGTCGTTGTCGTCGTCTATAGAAAACATGTTAGATGATTAGGATTACTAGCTATGGTTTATTTAGTTAAGGTAGTTCAATGTCGAACAGACAATGAAATAGAGGTGGATATCAGTAGAAGACTGTACACTTGGGAAGGAGATAACATGTAAATCACTCTCCAACATTTGATTATGCAAATGTTGGAAACCGTAGCTCTTTTCGTAGATGTAAATACTTCTGCCATATGCTAATATGCCAGATTTCTAGATTGATTAGGCAAGGATTTTTGGTGGAACTGGCCACGGATGCCCATCAACTGTTATTTATTTCTTCAATAAAATTGGTCAGTTTCTCTGATTGTCTCATTTGGAATGCAAATGCAATGTGCTTCGTCGTCTTCATTCTGTCTAATAGAGTTGAGTTCTGGCTTTCTTTCCTGAAAAAGACAGGTCCAAATTTTCCCCAGGCTGCAAGAAGAGGAACCAGTGAGAGGGAGAGAGTGTGTCTCTATTTTTTTTTTGTTTTTGTTTTTTTGCGACGGGTTTTTTTATACCGTTGCTATAAATAAATTATTATTAGGCTTAGGTGACGGATAACAACCATTGGCATATATATTTTTTTACGACGGATTTTTTTATACTGTTGCTATAAATAAATTTCCTCTATTATTTATATAGTTATATGCCGTCGCTAAAAATATATTTGGTGATGGAAAATATAATTCTGTCACTAATAATATTTTTCCCAACCACCCATCTTTTTCCGTCGCCTATTTTTAGCTGCGGCAGTATAGGCGACAGAATTGGTGACTAAAAATTAACCGTCGCTGCTATTTTTAGCGATGGTTTTATATTTTTTGCGACACTTTTTTTTCGTCGCCATAAATGTGTTTTCTTGTAGTCATGGTTCAGAGCATTGGTAAGAGGACTAATACAGAGGTTAATTGAAAAATCAGGAATATGAAAGCATAAGCTAACGATAAAGTAGAAAAAACAATGTATGGATCCTTTAATAGTAACAAAGGAAAGAGACCCATTCACAAACGATGCACAATGACCACCAAAATAAATACATGAGGATGTAGGGTGGGGTATAGAGGAAACCAAAGTGGAGTTGGATGAGGGCAGGAGTAGCAGAAGGCATCAAATGAGTCAGAGACATCATACGACAAAACATGGCAACTTCTTCCACAGAGTACACTTCTTTTCTAAACTCAGTCAAGATTGCGATCAAATAGATTGTTTTATGGTTGGTTTATAAAGCCATCTTTCCTTTGGTTTTGTATCTAGATTAAGTTTTGCTTTTTATTTTCTAATTTTGCTTAAGGGCCTACTGAGCCAACCGAGCCAAACTCACACTAGCTCATGTTGGCACGGGTGCATCTCGCAACGCCAAATGTAGCTGGGCCAATATCGGTCAAATCTCGCTATATTTCGACAAGATCTCCTACTTATCACCCAAGGCTTGTACCTGAATACCCTAGAAAACTCTAAAAACCCATTTTGATAAAGGAGAACTTTGTCCACCCCTTAGGAGATATATTTCTTCCCATACATAGCCACACAAACCTTTTTAAGAAGGAAAGGAGATTTCATAAAAATGGAAGCTCACTGAACCTTCCTTGAATGCCTTGGCTCTATTAACCTTGCACAATATTATCCTCTTTAGCCCATGAGCCTCAAGGCTTTAAAATGCGTTGTGCCATATTAAAGAGGCTAGAGGTTATTAATTAGCCCAGTAATCTCTCCCTAAGTAATGTGGGAATAAAGTTTACATACCCTCACCGATCTCCCAAACCCCCTAGTACTTACCGTATTCTTAGTGGGGACATCTCACCGATCTCCCAAGCGGGTCTGGTACTTTCCGTATTCTTAGGTGTCACAACTTCCCTGTTATTTTTAGGGTCTGGCATCCCCGTTATGGCCTCACACGCTATCAAGGTCTGCTCTGATATCATTTCTAATGCCCCGACCCTATTAACCTTGCACAATATTGTTCTCTTTGACCCATGGGCCTCAAAGTTTTACAACGTATTGTGCCATATTAAAGAGGCTAGAGGTTATTAACTAGCCCAGTAATCTCTCGCTAAACGATGTAGGATTAAAGTTTGTATACCCTCACTGATCTCCCAAAACCCCTGGTACTTGTTATATTCTTGGTGGGGATACCTCACCGATCTCCCAAGCAGGTCTGGTACTTGCCGTATTCTTAGGTGTCACACCATAGCTTTAAATACATGACCCCCCACGCTTCGGAGGAGCCTATCTATTTTTTTTTTACATTTGATTGCATACTTTTAAAAGTCTTTTGTAGAGAGCTATCCCATTTTACTGAGATAAGTCATTGTTACACTTCCAATTACACTAATTTTTTAGTTGTATTTTAAAAACTTTCTTCTTAAAAGTTGTATATTAGGATGTTTTCCTATTCTTGTATCTTTCCCAAATTAAGCCTAATTTGATATTTTATCTTGGATTTTACCTCTCTGTTGATATATTCTCGGTCTAAGTTTCTCATCATGGATCCTCATCTTGCAGGCCATGTACTAGTGTTTTTCGTTCGTCTTCTTGAAAAAGCTTTCTTCCACATAGTTGTATGTATAGGAGTCATCTTCCTAACCTGAATTTTTTGGAATTTTTATGACCTGTTTGCTCTTTTTTTTTTTTTTTCCAAATGCTTTCAGGTTGTTAGTTTGTTTTCAGATATTCTCAATATGTTTTTCATAGATTTTTCAATTTTTTTAACATTGATTTTATCTATTTATTTGTTTATTTCTATACATCTTAAGATTGGGTTTGACATGTTTTAATAATTTTTTATGATTTTAATCCATGATTTTAAGTCTAATGCCTTTTTCTCCTCAGTTTTCATGTTTCTCCCTTTTATGCCAACCTAGGTTAGGGTATTTTGGTCATTTCCTCGTACATGAATTTAAGGGATTTTTTTTATTATTTCTCATCATATTTAATTCCTACATTTTTTTTTTTTTTCAATTCCTATGCTTACATGACCCAATCCCCACATTCCATGTGATTTTGCATGCCTATGTATTACCTACATGAAATAGGGGTAGAATGGTTATTTTTCCTATATGTATATTCCATTTGTATGGTATGACCTGTATGATGATATATTTCATGACCCCAATCCCCATGTTCACATATTGATGATACCATGTCATGTATGATATAGCATAATAGGGTATTTTCATCATTTTTCCATGCGATGAATGTTAGGATTAGCTTTTGTCTTGATTTCTCCATTATTCAGCATGTGTTGGATCAAGTGGCATCACCCAAGAGGGGAGTGAATTGTGAGTGAAACTTTTTTTCTCCCATTTAAACAATCTCACAATTTGTGTGATTATTTGTTCAATGATCATCCTCAAATCCTATGAACAGTACCTAGAGCAATCAAACTCAAGTACCTAAAGAGATCAAGATATAATCACCATTGATACTTGCAGATACTTATTTATATCTCAAATATCCTTACATAGTACTTTCCCATTGATACTTGCAACCAATATTGTTCACTTAAATGTATGAAGAAACTAATAAAGATAATTATAGCAAAGGTAAGCATTAAAATGTTAGTAATGCAAGCAAAGGACTGAAAGTTAGTAAAGCTACTTACAAGGAGATAGAGAGCCATTGAAAGACACAATAAGTTTATAGACGTTCAAATCCTCCTTGATCCTACATCCTCTCTCACAGTCCACCTAACCATGGAATTCTCCATAATCTAATTCTTTTCCCATGAAAGAATCAAACATTTACACCATCCAATCGTAGTCCTTCGGATTGGGACCTAGAACTCCCACTGTTTTAAGGATTTTGTCCAACATAATCACAGTCCTTTGGGTTGTGCACCAAGGTCTTTGACCAAGATTTCCACCCGGGCCCTCTGGTCAAGGATTTCTACCTAAGGATTCCTTTTTCTATACAACATATGAGTAAGTCCAAATGCAACAAGTGAGTTTTTTCTTCGAGTCTGAGTATTATATTCCTTCATAGCTCAGCTACATCTTCACCAGATATTTTTATTGCACATTTTCTTCAACATGATTTTTTTATGAAGCTCTTCATTTTATGAGAAGTTACCATCTTGTGTGGAAAACTTAAGTCCTTGTTGCTATAATTTATGTCCTTCTATATGAACCAAAAACTGTTAAACTAATCATTAGAGTCAAGCTAAATTCAAACTGATTTTGAATTTAGGTACAAGATAATGAGAAATAATTAAACCTAACTATTAATTAAGGACTTACCCAAGTTCCAAGTTGAACCCAGTCATTAAACTCTCTTGAACATTAATGAAATGCCTTAAGAACTAAACACTTGATTCTCCACTAGGTTCCTTCATTTAATAATCCACACTGACACCGTTGAGTCACCGAACAATTATTCATAGATGACTGTTCACCACCACGGTTGACCGTGAAACATAAAGCCAATGCCAATAAACCGCAATTTACACACCGACGACCATGGACATCAAAGTATAAATGTACTCTAAGATAAACCACCAAGCTTCTTGGGTATTCACTTAGGTCTCACTATTTTTTTTTTTTTTTTTTAATCTTACTCAGATCCTTACATTTAGATTGCAATACATATTAGTTTAAGTTTAATAATCTTGATCTTTATGAGAGAATCCATATTCATTGTTGATGTAGACTTTGAAGCCCTTCATTATTGTTGCGAATGACGTAGCTCTTCACGGTTGACCAATTTCAATAACTCCTCATCTTCTTTAACATGTTTTGCTTGTTCTCTTCAAGAAATGTCCTCATTGAATTGGTTGTCATTGTTCTTCACGTGTCTCACACACATGTTAGAACATTCAAAACTAAGGAATGGTTGTCACTGCTCTTAACGTGTCCTACACATATGTTAGAACACCCAATCAAATCAACAATGGTTAACATATCCAAAACATATTTATCCAATTGTTAGATCTTTTATAATTTAACACGTATAGTTTTAATTTAGTATACCAATCATGCATATTAGCTAGATATTGGAATGTGGATTTGTTCCCTCTCTCTTGTACTTTAGCCATACAATGTTGCAACGATGGATAATGAGGTTGAGACCAAGGAACTTACCACTATAACAATTGTGATGATTGTGAACAACTAAGAAGAAGATCCTAAAGAGCTCGAGATTGAAGGTGTGGAGGTCAAGGATGCAATGGAAGAAGATTATGTAGATGCCATAGTCGAGTACCCATTTGATATTATAAATGATCAAATAGAGTTCATGATCTCACCTCAGTTTTTCAAAGAAAAGGAACCACGAATCGAAGATTACATTCCAAACATTTGTGAGCTGCTGGAGTATTGTTTTAGGCTAAATCTAGACATGCACCACACCAAGCTTATTTCTAGACTACAAAACTTGTGATCAAGTTTTTCGAACACGGGGTGAATTGATGTAGATCAAAGCATGAAGAAGAGGACGACAATCAAATTCAGAAGAAAAAAAAAAAAAAAAATTTGGGTACAAGGTTGCAATACCAACGGTTAGTGTCCACGTGACACTATTTTACATGAACAATTATGTGGTTCCGTTTTGGTAGAGATTTGGTGGATCTTGATGGGTATAATAGTTTCCACTTCTTTAGTTTAAGTTTTTATTTTTAGAAGTTTTTTATCTTTAGTCAAGCCTTGGACAGCACGACAAAGAGTATTGATTTGTTCCCTATTAGTTCTAATTCTTCTTGTCAAGCAAGTAATAAATAAGTTGAGTTTGGAAAAGTCTTTAGGAAGAAAGAGTTTCCTTTTCCTTATTTCTTTCCTTTTTGTCATTTGTTTCTATTTTTCGAAAGTTTCCTTTTTATAAGGCATTGGCTAGCCTATTTAAAGCCAACCATTGTAAGCTTTGACACAAGTTGACTAATAAAAAAAAAGACAGTTGGTTTTGTGCCATGCTATGAGATGCAGTGAGTTTGGGGAAATGCAATGAGTTTGAGGGGCTCAATCCATATCTATAATTTCTTCTATTTTTTTTTTCCCCCTTTGTTTCTATATTATTATTCTTGCAATTTTCAACATCATAGAAGCATTCAAGGTGCTATTCTTGTTGTGCCCAACTTTTGATATACATTCAGTCTTTCGTTTGACCACCGATTTGAAGAGTTATTCAACCCAGAAAGATCATACTGTGGAATTAGTCCAAATTGTCTATTGGAACTGGTTCTACATTGGGTTCAACTTAGAGAACACTTTCACCTTGCAATTCATGGTCTTCCGTGACTAGCTGCTTTCGTCCGAGCTTCATTGAAAATTTCTAAGTTAAACTGACGAACTAATGGATAAGGTGAAAACCTTGGCCAGTGATCTAGGCACTCAATCCGAAGAACTGTGATTGCGTTTACAAGAAATCTGTAGTTTAGTGTGGCTAAAGTGCTCAATCCGATGGACTGTGATTGAGTTGTGAAAATCTTTGGCCAAGTGATTTGGGTGTCAATTCAGGACCGTAATTAGTTTCCCATCGGAGGAACTAAGATTGGTTTATAAGGCTTATATCCTACCATTTGGAAAAGAATCCCCATAATGGAAAAAGAAATCCTAGTCCGGTGGACTTGGGTAGCCAAAAGTAAGATCTTGAATAAGAACCACTTTCAACCATTTCTCCCTCTTCGCTTCTACTTGCTTCCTTTAAAATTTGCAATATGCTTTGTTGAGTCCACATTTCTTTACAAGTAGTTGATGTAAGAGAAAAAAAATTAGTACCTCATCCTACATAGTAGTTGAACCCAAAAGTAGGCTTTACCCAAAAAAAAATAGAACCCAAAAGTAGGCCAAGGCAGCTAGGAGCAAAGCTATCTTACCTTGATGTGTAACCCTTTCCAAGTAGTTGAAGCAAAAGCCACATAGGCTAACCGTAATACCTTACACATCCATATTCATATAGCCTTCCATCTTCTCAAAGGTGAAGTAACAAGTAACCTTCCAAAGGTTTTTTCAAGTGAGGAAGGAAATATGGGAAAGAAAGTTGCATGCTCTCTTTCCCACCACAAGCAGATCCTCCATTATCAAATTTGCATCACTTGCATTGCCTAGGCTTTCAGGTGCCTTGGTCCCCTAGGCTGGACGGACACCTTGTTGGTGTCATCTTGCGGCCAAGCCCCCTCCAGGCTCCAACGCCTTGGGTTGCTTAGATGCTATAACAACTATGCCAAGATTATTAAAAAAATGTAATAACCACAGCCAGTCAACTCTACAAAATATACAAGACAAGAACAATAAATCTACATATTCATGGAAAATTCAAAACTTAACAAAATACAACTCACAATTGGCTGATGGCAACCAGTTGAGAAGTACCTAAAAATAATCATATAGATCACCTTCAGTAAAGCAGCACTTATCAGATGGAAAAGCAGGAACTCTAGGATTCTATTAGGTGCAGCCCTAGCTGTGAAGGTGTGACTATTTGTTCACAAGTTTGAATCCCATTATTTCATGGACCTACTAGAACAAAGTAAAAAACATCAACTTGTTCAAGCACCTTGAGTACCAACCCCTCTTCCCACCCCCATCAGAAAAAAATAACATAATTGTTCAAGCGCCCACTAGCCATTTATCATATTCCTTTTGAACACACATAAATCGAAGAAAATTTACCGAAGTTTGAATAGCAAGCATTTTGTATTAAACAAAAATTACCTCCCAGAGGAGCTTTCGCAAACGATGAAAGTCCCATCCTCGTTCAAGGACTAACCAATTGAAAATTGAAGGTCACAAACAAGGACAGTGGTTTCCTTTGTGCCTAGTGATATATCAAAACCCTCACTATCCTCAGGTTGAAGAGGGGAGGGAAGCTGCATGAAGTTCCTACAGCAAACTAGTGTGTCAGAACATAGGCATGGGATATAAATGATCCAATAGAAACTTAAGCCAGTGCTTACTGACTTCGGCCGAAACAACAAGCTCACAAATAACAGAACAACCTCTAACACTTTAATTAACCAACAAACACAAAGCAAAACAACACAACACGCATGCAACTCTCTGTTACATGGATGCTTATCAAGGCTAATTAACACAATGGAGGAAATCTAAGATGAACCATCAAACAAACATTAAGTTGGTCAACAAAAACATACAAATTTAATGATATACATACAATATACAGAACAATACAACCTCCAACGCAATGGATATAACAGATCTGCCAAAGTGCTTAACTGTCTGCCAAAAGATAAATTTAGAATTTATACACAAATCCTGATGCTTCTCACCATAACTTCCTAATGCAGATTAATAACCAAAATAGTCTTGTTTTATTAGAAATAAGCCTAGGGTTGGGTTGTATATGTATTGGGCCTTCAGTCCATGTGGTTTGGAATGTATTGGGCCACTTTTATGGGTCTAAAAGATGAGCTTTAAGATTGAATACGGGATTACTAGTTAGTTTCCTTTTTTCATTAGTTTCCTTTTTAGTTGGGCTGTGATGGGGTTCACTAGTTTCATCATTTAGTTTCTAAATTTCAGTCTTATTTAGTTTATAAAATAAGTAGTTATTTTATGTAAGCTTCTAATTTTCCTAGTTTCTATTTTCAGTTTTAGTAACTAGAAGAGTTTCTATTTTACTAGTTTCCTATTTCAGTTTTTGGGAACTAAGTTTAATTTCTATTTTGTAACCCCATCACTATTACAAATAAAGAGAAGGCTCATTAGTAGCCCACGATTTTATGAATGAAAAAAAGCTACGTTGTTGGTTTCTCTTATGAGTGTGCTTTGTGTGTGATCAAAGATATGGACTGGTGTCTGATCCAGTTGACACTCTGCGGCGAGAAGTCTGGGTGGATCTTTATTCTCTTCTGATTATCTTATTATTATTGTTCTTGTTCAGCATCTCAGGCAAGTGAACTGATCTTCTTTAATTTCTGATCTGAGAAATTTTCCCAGAATTCTCTAAGCATCAATCACCCTTTCTGGACTATTTAGCCATCTGATTGGCTTCCAATTTGGATCGATTACTACCCTTGCTGGAAGGAGGGTTCAATCCAAATCTTAGGCCCATCAGACCAGGGGTTGGTCTGATCTGAGGTGTTTTATACTTCTGGCCAACTGTGTTTCTGCCTAGATTTGAGGTCTGGTTTGACTTACCTGTTCCTGTGGTATTTTGTTACTGATTGTGGCTTATTAATACTCTATACCTGCTCTGCTGGTTAGTCCTATTTTTTGGTATAATATCTGATTTCAGAAGCTCCAAATTCTGAGTTTGAAATTTCTGATTTACAAGGACTGTTCAACTCTTACTTCTGGTCTGTTGTTTGTTGTCTATCTTTGGGTGATTATTTGTTGTTCTTTGACTAAAAGTTCCTGTTGTTTGGGTCTAGTTTGAGCTTTCAAATCTAGTCCTACATTACTTCCCCATTCTAATAGAGAAGAGTTATTTACAGCTAGCCGAGTTCCGCTTTTTATCTCCATAACCACTGGAGAAACCATAATGGCCTAAATGCAGATTGCGGATCAAAACCCAAGTACACACACAAACAAGAGAATATTCCACCTTGCCACCTAATAGAGGACCAAAGCTATTGGTTCCCTTTTTGTGTCATCTAAACCTAGAATGATCAGATGCAAATACTGGCAAATGGAAACAGGGACCAAAATAGATACAACTCTCCAAGTCACTATGCAATTTAATGCTTTATACTTTGTAATTTTGAAGCTAAATATCTTTGTAAGTTTCAATCTAAATAAATTCTTTGTTACCTGTGCCAACTATAGTAGAACATTCAACAAGCCAAAGTTTCTCAGTGCTCTTACAAACGAAGTTATGTGTTAGATGCACCTGAGCTTCTTCACTGAATAATTGATCCAATCGAAAGGCAAAATGTTTTTAACTTCTTCACCTTTATTAATATAGAGGCCCTCCATTCACTTCATCTCTATTAACTTCTCTATAGAGACAATTATTAATATTTACCTACAATTCCAAAATTAATATCTCAACTAAAATAACAAAACAAAGGCAACAAATTGATAATAGAATACTAAAAATTGATGCCTAATTGATTACAGACACCAACATCATGCATTACCACTACCAAAAACACAATAAAAAACAATTACAGTGGCTCCAGAAATGTTGAGATCTACCGACAAATGTTCACTTGAAAGTATATACCTACATCAAATTTTAAGACCGACAAATAGAACTAGAACATTCCAATAATTACTTTTGCAGATTAATTCACATAAGTTGTAGGTGATTGATTAATAGATGGTGCACATAACAGACCTCTTGAGTCTTGACAAATCCACATTTCTACTCATATTACAGTGCTTGCAAACAAATCAAGGCAAATGAACTACTTGATTTGGCACATTTAGCCAGGGGGATAAAACAACCATGAACGAATCAGATAAAATGATAAGCAAAGGCACCCGGAAATCAGAAATTTGCTCCTTAGTCAGGAGAAAAAAAAAGAATTCAATGCATATAACTAGGGTTAACAAACAATTTTATGATAAAAAAATGTAGAGGAAACCAGACAAGGGGCAGCCACAAGCTGGAGATTTGAATTTTTTTTATTTTTTTATTTTTATCGAATGAAAGGTTGTATGCACAAGAATTGTAATTTAGAGTACTACTACTGAAACCTCAACTACACTCTTGAGTCTTGCAGTTAGGACCTCAGCTACTAGACTAGGAACCCTCTGTGCATGCCACACACAAGGAGTACAGATTTACTTCACAAGATATAGTTGGTATTGTGCTTTCATAGTCCTTTATGTCCACATGATCAAGTTACTTTGTTTTCTATCCAAGCTAAACCAAAAACGGAGAAATAAAAAAGCATAAAGAGAAAATAATGAAAAAAGAAGCTACTCAAATTTCTGCACCCAGCATCACCAAACCTAACATTCAGAACTTAAACCCTATCAATATGCATTTGAGCTTGTACAGGCAGTTACCATGAAAAAGACAGAAAGATAAACAAATTCAAGAAAGGAATCCTCCAGGAGAGCGCAACAAACATATACCTTTAAAGGTCCTTTGGACTGAAAATTTGATGGGTCATTTATAAAAGATCATACAGGACAGGTGTCAACTTGTCAGATTAACTAATCATCTCATATGGGCAATTTCATGGATTAATTGAAAGAAACAAAAATAATTAAGGTTATCATTAATTAATCCAAAGAGCAGATCTTTCCACTCGCTGCTCTTACAGACAAGGTCCATGGAGAGGTGGATCGCAATCCCAATACATATGTCTCATTCCTCAGTGAAACTATATGAGGGAAGAAAAACAATGAAACAGAAGCATATCATTTAATCTGAAAGAGATTCAAACGGGAAAAATGCATTCTTTAATCTTTATAAGAAAATCACACACAAGTATCCTCTTAAAAGATTGATGTAAAAAAGCTGATCATGCATCTGCACCAAATAACCTGTAGATGAACTACACATCAGCACCAACTTCTATTGCTAGCAAATCCTCCTTTACTAATTCCTTTGTTGCCCTTATAAGACCCTTGGTGATCCCACTAAGGTATAAGCCATTATCCTTCATTTCTTCTAAGAGCTTCTCCGATGTCTTCCAGTCGAAAGCCCTGAGGCAAAGAGACTGAATCAACTTATTATACTCATCAAGATTTGGTCGGATACCAAATTCCTTCATCTCACTCAGCAACTTCAGGGCCTTATCGAACTCCTCAAGTTTGCAATACCCCCGAATTAGTATATGGTAAGTAACAGTGGTCAGCTTGGAATGCTTCTTTTTTGCTTCTGACAGAATTCTGCACGCTTCTTCCATATGACCACCCCGTGCATAACCAGACATAATCACATTATAAGTGTACACATCAGGTCTTAGTCCCCTACTCTCCATCACTTTCAACAGCTCCATGGCCTCCTTCATTTCCTCGGATTTAGAAAGTGCATTGATGACCGAATTGAACACTGCATTCCCAGGAAGCGGACCTTCATCAATCATCTTAAATAGCAAGTCCTTTGCTGCTTTCACTTCTTTTATCCTACATAGACCAGATACAACAGATGAAAATGGCTTAATTGCGTACCTACGCGCTTCTCCTGAAAAATCATGTAGCAACTCAGCTGCTAACTGAACAGTTTTATCCTCTCCACATAGGGAATTGATCAGAAAATTAACAGAAGATCGAGATGGGTGCTTGTTCTTCTCCTTTGCCATCAGATAAACCAAATGTGCATCTTTAGCCCTACTTCCTTTGCAGAAATAACAGATGATCTTATCAATCTTCTCAGAATCAGGCAAGTTTCCGGTGTTGAGCATATCCTCACAGACAGACCAGGCCCAATCATAGAATGATCGGCAACAAAGTGCGTCAATAGTAAAATAGTAAGAATCTGCATTTGGATCAGAACCAAATTCTGCAAACTTGTTAAAAACTTCTAGAGCAGCCTTTCCCTTGCCCAACTTCCGGAACAGATGGATCAACTCGTTAAGAATATCAGTGCTCAATATAGCATTCTCCTTCTCTGCAATCTCCTTGACCAAATCCCACAAAGCGTAGGCATCTCTCTTCCTCAAACTAGCACTGACCACTCGAACAAGGGTATCAACATCCCGCGTACTGATCGAAAATTCAGGTCTTTTCCAGGCCCATTTGAAGAACCCAATTAAATTCTCACCCACTATAAGTGGCGTAAGGAGTACCCTGATAACAAACTCCTCATTTACTGTTAAATCCATCTTCTCCAGGCTTGAATCTAAAGGCTCCTCCAAAGTACTTTGAAGAACAGATACAACATTCTCGAGTTGTTCCAGATCAATCTCGGGAATTTCGGTCGTGGTTTCTTCTACAGATTCTTCTGAGACAAAACTGCTCATTTGATCATCACCATCGGTAGTCTCAGAGGAGGAAGAGCCTTGGTCTTCACCTTGAAGAACCTCTTTATCGGTGCCATCTTCGAAGATTTCCGAAGAAGCATCCAATTCATGAGAAACAAAACTAGCCTTCTCTGCAAAAAGGACTGAAGAAGACTCTGACTCTTGCGAAGCAAAACCAGTTTTTTCATGAAGAACACCATCTCTGTCATTAGATGAAGAAGCATCTAATGAATCATGAGCTTCTTCACTAGAATCAGCACCATTAGATGCTGAATCAAGAGAGAAAAATCTAGGGCATTGATAAAGGGGTTTGGTTTTGGAGATCCAATTTGAGAAATTTGGAGATGCAAATCTAATTACAGTTAGGGTTTTCAATGGTACCACGTTTTGAAGCGAAGGAGCAAGACGGCTTGAACATTTGAAGAGTTGAGCACCAGCTCTGAGGCGCCACATCTCTCTCTCTCTCTCTCTCCCCCCCGTTTACAAGGCGAGGGTTTTAGAGTGACAGTATTTGACTTGAGAGTGCAGAAAGGGTCCGGTTTAAGAAAATCCCTGAACCAAAGAACCTGGCCGAGGCACGATTCAGTGTCCGATCCGGTTTTAATTAGGCGAGGGTTTTAGAGTGACAGTATTTGACTTGAGAGTGCAGAAAGGGTCCGGTTTAAGAAAATCCCTGAACCAAAGAACCTGGCCGAGCCACGGTTCAGTGTCCGATCCGGCTTTTGGAATTAAAACTCGGGATCGGACGGATTTAATATTTTTTATTTTAATAGCTTTTTTGTCCATTTTACCCTAATAACTTACTAGTGGTTCGGTATTGGATCATTTTAGGGCTGGTTTGATTGAAGAGGTTTTGATGAGGTGGAATTGTTGTACGTATTTTTTCATCCCAATGGAATTTGTTAGTGTTGTTTAATTGTTTGCTTGGGATAGGAATTTGATAAAACATTATTTTTTCTTGTCGGGCCATATGGACCAAGGTTTCTCCCACCCAGCCTTCTCTCAAAGTCCCACCTTCAGCATGAATTTGCGGAATTTACTAAGAAAATGTCTAATGAATTCTATGCGAATTTGTATTGGTCCATCCTCGAACAACATGTATCCCCCAGAAAAAAATAGTATGTAATTCCGATCTCGTACAATTCCCCCATATCCTCCTGTTTCTCTAGGTATTGCACATTATCATTGCAACTCTGTTGACCATCACACTAACCAAGTGAGCACAAGCCCTATCACTCTTGTAACAATCCGCATATCACAAAACCCCCTATTTCATCACCAAACCCACCCCTAAACCATCATGCCTTGCTCATGCAATCATCTTCACCACCACCGAAATTGCCCAACAAATTACTATTATATGGAGTACTAGAAGTTTCCTTCTCCCTCTACTCCTTTCACCATTACAATTTATATGAGAGAAAAAGAAGCGAACAAATCACTGGAGATTTCGAGGGCAATAATTGCACCTCTCTTTTTTTTCTTCACTCAAACTTGTTGCAAAAATGGTGAATCAAAGTCTTAGTTTATCATGGTTGTGGCTGAAGTTCTCGTTGCTTGAATTGAAGTCGTTGCAACACCATCTATCTCCCCTCTCTCCTCTCCGCTCTTCCCCTTCCTTCAATCTCCATGACTTCCGTCTTTCTCTCCTCACTTTCTCTTATTTGGATCCCAAAAATCTATCCAAACGCCTTTGGAATTGGGATAAACAGTAATTATTCACTACTTTACTATTTTGTTTCTCACTCCACTTGGCACATGGATAAGTCAGGGATTCTTACCCCATAGTCCCCTCTAAACAAATGGGGCCTTAAGCATCGAGATCGGTCTTGGCCAATAATGATTCAATCCAAGCAATTCAACCTAACTTTTAATACTATGTACAAGATGCAGTGTACTCAAATAAGACATGAAAGATTACTTCAAAGTCCAAACACTCGATGACAAAAAGTATTGGAATTATGGGTTTAATTAATTATTTGGATTGATTAAATGAGTAAGAGTCAAGTTACATGAATCAGTTTGATTCAATCTTAAGTTTAGGGGTATGTAAGTTTTGCATCCCTGCACCCATCATTCCCTCTCCTCCACTTTGCCACAAAAGTGAGAAAACTCAATGAGGCCTGAGGGGTTGTAGAAGATCCATTACCAAAAGAAGGGAATTGCAAGAAATTATATTATCTTCGTCATCGACACACTCAGGTGCAAGGTACACATCTCGATTCTTTTTTTTTTATTGGATATCGTATTCTAGATCCATAACCGTTTATTCTTGTCTGTTTTTCTCATTTTTATTTTGTCACACCCTGTTCTCACAGAACTGAGCCTGTGACCGAGTCAACTTCGATTAACTCACAAACCTGTCAGGATTAACAATGCAGTAACTACAATACAACATACATCTACTAAACTAAGATAAGACCTGTATTTTCAGTGGAAAACTTATTCATAATAATACCTATAATTGTTTCTCAAATACTTGATACTCAAATTGAGTTAGAGAAGATATATACATTTGGGCTCGAAGGCATGAGATATACGTAAAATATAACAATTTAAACATCAAATCATCAAAAGGGAGTACATCAAAAGAATAAAAAAGATTCACTCAGGAGTCACTGCTACCATGCAGCACAATCCTCACACATGTAATTAGCACATTGCTCGAACTCATCAGGGACCCACCAGTCCTCGGAGGGAAACTCCACAGTGGGACCCGATTCCTAATCTTTGGGCGACTAACCCGTAAAATCACCTAAAAAGAGTTATGCATGTGGGATGAGCTCACAAGCCCAGTAAGTGAAAAAGAATACCACACAAGTAGTTGCAATACAAATGCACATATATGTATACAATTTATTTTTAATCATATTCTCCTAACAACATTACTAGGCCATAAGCTATGTGCTACTCACAACCATAGTGCATGTATGCCCTGGGTACGAGCCACGAATCCCATCCCCCGATACGCCCATAGAGTTGTTGGAGAAGGCCCACCGTTAGTACCAAAATTTAAAATGAAAGTCGACTCCCGATAAATTTAAATAACAGAAAGTAAATGGGTGACTCCATCCAAAATAAAAGCAGCACGATCAGCCCTCTGAATATACCACCAGGTTACTATCTGTCTTAGCGATCAATCGTGCGTACTTTTAACCGCTGCAAGAGTTTGACAACGGCAACCCGATGCTTTCCCCAATGATAACCTAATACGTAAACCCCTGTTAAGAAGGGTCATAGCATAAAGGGGTATATCAATCATAGTCGCATACCTCTATATGAGCATAATACAATTATACGATGACACCACATTCCATCCCACGAGCCACCATGCACTCGTTTCTAAATTGACTACGGCATCTAATCTAGCATACATGGTTTTAAGTATCGGTGCATATCGTTCCGTATCGGCCGATACGTATCCGTATCGGTAGGCATCGGCACGATACATATCGATACACTACGGGGAATTTTGGGCCTCTTTTTTTGTATCGGCGTATCGTATCGTGTCGTGCCATATCGGTACCGATACGTACGATACTCTACGATACGAACTTTTGAAAATCTAAAAATTCCTGAGAGTATCGATACGTATCGAAGGTATCATGCAGTATCGAGTCGTATCGTACCGTACGATACGGCTACTTAAGTGTGAATTTTTTGTTGTTTGAAACAAACACTTCACACTCTCACCAACAATTTTCTAGATTTTTTATTTGTTATGTAAAAACAAGTGTTCTACAACTTCTATGGAAATTTTTGATTTTTCTCAAAAAAATATATTTTTTTAATTTTTTTATTCCGAAATTAATTTAAAAAAAAAATCACCAAATTTTTTTTTCCAGAAAATATAGTTCATTCAACTCTTAAAAATAATGTCATAACTTATAATTACTAAATACATGATTTCAAATGAAACCCACATTTTTTCCCCAAAAAAGTGAGGGTTTCAATTTTTTTTTTTTATTTCTTAGATCTACTCAGATATATTGGTCCACACTTTGTTGATTTTTTATATGTTCTTTAAAAACATTTAATCTACAACTTCTATAAAAAAATTTAATTTTTCTACAGTGAATGGGAGATCCACTACTATAAATATTTCGACTGGGGTAAATATTGTGCCTATATTCGACAAGTGCAGAATATCATCATAGTTGCTCCTACTGAAGAAGAAGGTCCTAGCCAAGGATTTGAACCACCACGACACTCTTCACAGCACTCATCACAGTGGCAATGGCAATGAGGAAAGAAAAACTGTAAAAAATTCAAACCTCATCATTTTGAACATTTTCAACTCAATATATTTGTCTATCAATACGATACCCTCTACTTAAGTATTTATGCATTCTACATGTTATATATAGCTTTTTTTAACTATTTTTTTTTATGCAAAAGTGTATAAAAATGTGTTCTCTATCCATTTATGTGCGTAACTTTAGCGTATCTTAGCGTATCTCCGATACGATACGATACCCTCCGATACGTATCTTAATTTTGATCGACCGATACGGCAACCGATATCGATACTTTAATCCTTGCTAGTATAGCATGCATATCATGTCCTCATGACATTTCCTCTATCACATACATCAAGACATAATGAATATTCAAATATAAAACAAAGCATAACATATTATGTAAATACACATACAATGCGTGATATGGCATACGTGATGTCTAGTCTACACACAAATGATATGATGACGTGACTAGACTAACACTTATTAAGTGATGCATAAACATTCTAAAATTAAATCAAAGTCCACTCCCCACTTACTTGTATAAGTAGACGATGCTTGCATCTGGTACATAAGAGATCCGATGTGTGGGTACACGTATAATGAGTGTAACCTATCATAAACATAATAGTTTATCATTACACTATTTTTAGGTCAAAAACATTATGTTTGAACACTAAAATCGGGTTTAGAATCATAAATGGTGGTTACCCATCAAATTTGGACACATTCTGGGTATTCTGGAAAGATAGGTGGGTATGAGTCAAAGACAGACAGGTCTGGAACCCGTCGGTCTTATACTAGACCTGCCTATCTTATACCCGCTGGTTACACCAGAGGCTCAAGACTAAGCTTCTGAGCACTCAGGTGGGTTTGAGACCTACAGGTGTGACACCCCCAGTCATAAAACGAGATTTTGCTATCATCTTTCCATCTTCTCTCTAGCTTAAGGAACTTGTTTGGGGTCGATCCGGCGACTCTAATCCTTCATCTAAGGTCCATTCATACATCCCCAATCTAGATCTAAGATCAAATAAAAAGATAAAGGAGAATTCTTACCTCTTTTCTCAAGAACACCAATGAAACCCTAATCTCACTCATTTAGCTCAAGAACTCGCAAAAACTCTAGATCTTCACCAACACTCCTTCCAAATCCTTCAAAATCATTGTACATACCTTCTATTAGACCTTAAATTCGATTATCCATGTAGGATTAGCAAAATTCAAGTGGGTTCTTTCCCAAAAATCAAAAAGAGGGTTTAAGAAGAATGTTTTCTTAAGAATCCTTGGAATATGTTCAATACCTACCTCAAATCGAAGATCCCGGCAAGCTGATCATTAATCCGGGCTTAAAATATCAAGACCCAACTCCGGTGAAATGCTATGGTCGATTTTCCTTCTTCTTTCTTCTTCTTCTTCCTTTTCCTTTCTTCTTTCTCTCTCTCCCTTCTTTACTCTTCCACCGATCAACTATCATTAATGAGGGAGAAGACAATAAATATCTCACCTTTTTATACCTGGGCCCCCAAAATATCTCTTAGTCATAGGTGGGTACCATTTCAGGTGGGTATATCTCAGGTGGGTATATCTCATGTGAATATCTCTCATTTGTTAGTATTCTACTTAGGCTTCAATGGGAATAATCTCACACACAATTAAATTACGTAGGCACCTACAAATACTAGTACATACCTTTACTCCTTGTACTTGGCCTCGTGGTGCGTGTAAGCGCAAGGCTTAGGTGCACATATTACACTTGGTACCCGTTAGGTTATGTCGGGTCAACCCGAGTTCAAGGTCACTCATGTTACCATGTTTCATATGGTACTTGCATTGGTTATCTCCAGTTCAGCCCTTATATAATCAAACCAAGTCAATACAGATAATTAGACTGGGTTTAGAAAGTAGGGAATCACATATTTGGTGCGAGATTTGATCAATCTAGGGCTTTGATACTTTTTACTTGCATTTCTTTGGCCGTTTTTTGCTATTCAATTTCTCTAGAAACTGTCACGAGTCATGATCGTTGAAATTTAATAATTGCTCATCGAACTTTTGAATGTCTTCAATGGCTTGGATCGGTCCTTGTGGCAATGGGTTTTCATTCTGGGTTTTCTTTTGTTTTCATGTGTTTGGGGAAGGAATGGATTATTTCACTTCAAATTCTTCTACATATTTTAACTAATGTTGCGTTTGGTAGCCAAGAGAAGAAAAGAAAAAAAAATTATACTTTTTTCTTGGTTTAAGAATTTCTCTTTGTGCTTGGCTTGTTCTGATCCAAGAGAAGATTTGGTTTTTGAATTTCAAAATTTCCCTTGAGAATTGTGAAGTTTTCTTTGCTAAAAAAAAAAAAACTTTGCCAATAACACAAGAAACACATGAGAAAATACAAAAGAAAAAAAAAATTCTTTTCTTTTCTTTTTTTCTCTTTTCTTTTCTTTTCTTCTATTCTAACGGTAACCAAACATAAATACTTTTCTTTTCTTCTCTTCTAATGGTGACCAAACATAAAAACCTTTTTATTTTTTTTATTTTCTCACCATTTCACTTCATTTCTTCTCTTTTCTTTTCCCTTCTTTTGTAGGTTCTCTTTTCTTTTCTTTTCTTTTCTTCTCTTGGCTACCAAACATAGCCTAATAATAATGGCCTTAATGTATAAGTAAATATTCTTTTCTCACTTCTACTTGTTTTCCTAATTAATAATATTGAAATTTGATGGAAGAAACAAGGATTCGGTTATTATTTCCTTAAAAAAAAAAACATGGAAATTTATTGAAAGATAAATTGTTTGTCAGAAAAAAATGATAATTGAAGATTTGCCATTGGAATAAGAATTCTGAACAGTTGTCTAGGAATTTAAATAATCATATAATGGGTCAATTAATTTCATGGGCTGAGTCTCTAATGAGGTGGCCATTGTTTTAATTTCATTCTAACTAGGCGCAACCAAGGACTGGGTTTGTCTTAATATAATTTGGTCATGGGCTTGGCCCATTTAAACGAATTTTCCTGGACCAATCAACCTGGATTAAACCGATCCAAATCAACTTCATATCCGATACCTGAAAAATAAATCTTTGATTACGGTTTCGATATACCGAAGTTTTATTTGGGAAACGGTAAGTGAATAAAGTAACAGATTTCTATCAAAAAAAAATGGGTAATTTACAGCGCCACCCCCTGGAGAATGCCAATATTATAGGAACACCCCCTCTCTTTCACCAAATTAGACTCAGACCCCCTACCGTCAGTCTCCGTTAAAGAATATATTTTATATGCTGATGTCAGCTACTGTTTTTTATATTAAATACCAAAATGCCCTTACTAAATGCAAAGTACCTAAAATGCCCATCTAATAAGTCCTATCCTCAAATCGATGGTTACTGTACCTTTCTCCTAGATCGAGCACCGGCGGTGGCAGCTGTATCAACGATCACGGCGGCGGCGGCGGTAAGATCCCATGTTTACTGTACCTTTCTCCCAGATCGAGCACCGGCGGTGGCAGCTACATCAACGATCACGACGACGGCGGCGGCGGTAGGATCCCATGTTTACTGTACCTTTCTCCCAGATCGAGCACCGGCGGTGGCAGCTGCATCAACGATCACGGCGACGGTAATCTGATCTTGAAAGAAACCAGGCTGGATGCAGTGGTGGGCTTTAAATCTGATCACTCAAGAAAATGGATTTTTGGTTTCTCTCAAAGAGAAAAATGGTTGAAACGGTTCGGTAGAGTTAGCAACTGAGGTCAAGGGAAGACCTTTAAATCTGATCGCTCTCCCCCACCCTTGTCGTTGGTTTTGCTTCCTTCCCCATTTTCATTTTCAAGAGTTGACCTTTAAATCTGATCACTCAGAAGTTGAAATTGTGAAAACAATAATAAATCTAAGAGGAGAAGAAGAAACAGATCTGCTGCGGATGAAGAGGTGAAAACAATAATAAATCCATGACTAAGCATTTGGGTTTTTTTATTTAGAGAACCCAAGTCAGCCGTCAGAAGTTGAAATTTTGAAAACAATAATAAATCTAAGAGGAGAAGAAGAAACAGATCTGCTGCGGATGAAGAGGTGAAAACAATAATAAATCCATGACTAAGCATTTGGGTTTTTTTATTTAGAGAACCCAAGTCAGCCGAGAGAGAGAGAGAGAGAGAGAGAGAAGCTGGAACCGCCAGTGACCGGAGAAGAAGTTGAACCGCCAGTGACCGGAGCTGCCTGTGACCGGAGAAGAAGCTGAACTGCCAGTGGTATCTGCTGTTGCAGTGAGAGGTAAGGTAAAATATGATTGTTTATTTGTTTTAGTTAAAAGGGTAAAAATGTCATTTCAAATTCTTTCTTAACGGTGACTGACGGTAGGGGGTCTGAGTCTAATTTGGTGAAAGAGAGGGGGTGTTCCTATAATATTGGCATTCTCCAGGGGGTGGCGCTGTAAATTACCCAAAAAAAATTAAGGGCATGTGTGCTTGTGTTTTATAAGACAATGACTCTTTTTTTTTTTTTTTTTTTGTGCAATTTATATGGCAAGGGCCCCCAAGGGTCTATTTGTTTATCCCTTATTTATACAGTAACTTAAGGACTTATTTGGATTCTGGTGGTTTTTTGTTTTAATTTAAACCACTTTAGACATCAATTTAAATGTCATTTGAAGGCCAAATGGAAATCCATTTATTGCATTGGATTCTTTAGTATGGGCCAATTTGTATTTAGTCATAGAACCAAGAGGCCATTGATTATAAATGTTTTAAGAAATATCTATATTAATGGTCACCATCACATAGGGAAAAATTTTATAACTAAGATATGTTAAAATTAAATTGGGTGTGAGTTTCTGCACACATTGGTTTGCTTATTATATTTTTAGGAAACCATGAAAATGTGAGATGGAATCCATCAAAGTCACATATTTTATTCTTCTATGGTTTTCCCAAAGTGCAACAAAGTTAGTGACATTTACCCAAAGGTGATGTAACCCGAGCTAAAGAAAATAACAGTAACCTAGAGGTTTATAAGCCCAAAGGTGAGGGGATCTCGAAAGTTATTATTCTTTCTATAGTAAATATGGATTTACAAGAGAACTAGTGCATTCTTAGCCCAAAGGATAGGAATGCAGTTGCAGTTGTGACTCTTGGATGGTTTTTGTTGTCCGAGTGATACATTTAAATGTATGTTCCTGAATATAAATATACATCTTCAATGGAAAAAATATAATAGAATTGAGTGGAATCCAAGAAAGTGGTACATTCAATTCAATTACATCTTTCTCAATAGTAAATGTGACAATTTTCAAAGGTGATGTTATCAAGGTTTCTAGATATATATTCACACGTTAGGGAGGGACATTGACTTTTCTTTCGTCCAAAGGTAATTGAATTTCTAAATGTTAGTGATCCATTTCACAGTTAAAATAAGGAAATAATAGGATCAGTGAAATCCTATCCTAAAAGATAGGGATACAGTTTTAGTTATAACTATTATTTAAAACACATATATGATATTATATGTTTTAATAGTGTGGTTCATATTTTAAAATTTGACATGTATTGTGTTGTTATTACTGCCTTATGGCAGGATGACCATTCCCCAAGTTTTGTGTCTTCCATTCTAGTTCTTATTTGTGACAACTATTAAAAATTGGTGGTGAAATTGGAATTACATTTGGGTCTTCTTGACTTAGACTTGTCACTTAGAGAGCCTAAACATGACTCTCTCATATATACAAGCACCGTTATTGAAAGGACTAAGTTTAAGAAATAGAACAATACAAACAAAAAATGTATACTAGTTGTGAAAAAGGCAATTCCTAAAATTATACGTGAAAACATAAAAATCATAGAGGTTGTTAAATAATTCTTGAATGTTATTAAGGCCAAATTGAACTTAACAAGAAAGTTGTGTAGAAACCCAATTTTGTCACCCACTCTAGGCAATGACGATACATAGGGAATGACCAAAGTTCATGTTTCACATCAGAAAGGAATCTAGGCCTTTTATGACAATCCAAATGATGGCAGTGACTCGAGAATCATCCCAAAACCATAATCTAATCTCAAACCCGGAAGTGGCCCAAAACCCTAGTGTGGCCCAATACCCTAATCCGGTCTTAGATCAATTTCAGGTCTGATCCTACGGTACTCGATTCTAGCATGTTATATATTGATGAATTGGTTCTAAGTACTCTCTAATGATGTGGGAACGGCATGAACAAGGATTGTTAGAAATCCCCAATTGATAAATGGATAAAGACCCCTCTTTGCTATTCTAGATCTTTTTTCGAGCGAACAAGGAGCTCGAAACCTACACCATTAGATATTGCTCGGAAAGAAGAGTTTTGACGATATATCGCATGCAATAATCAAACCATCGGATCTCACGAAATCAGTCCTAAAAGTCAGAACAGAGATTGATAAGACAGATTTTGACCCGGATTGACCCAGACCCACACTGGGAGCCATACAGACCCATATAAGGACCATATGGTTCCATATGGGTCCCAAACAGTTCTGTATGGGTTCTATATGGTTCCCATATCACCCCAAAGCCTTTCCACCCAAAACAAGAAAGAAAAAATAAAATAAATAATTTTTTTTGGAAATTCCCAAACAGTTCTAGGTTCCATACGGTTCCGTGGGGATCTTTGCGAACTAAGGAAATAAAAAATAAAAAAATCAGAAAATAAATAAATAAATAATGTAAAAAAAAAAAAAATTTACAAAAAATTCACTTTTTTTTTTAAAGTTTTTTAGATGGGCCTGTTCATGTTTGGATGGACCCATCAATTTTAAATAAATATGGTATTCTTTATGCATTTAAAATGTGACAAAAACTTATTTTGGAAAGTTAATACATACGGGCCCGTAGAGGCTTGATTGCCAAACCGTAGGGGGTAAGGGTTGACACCTATAAATAGGGTCTCATTCTCCCACATTAAATACACCCCAAAAATTCCAAGGCACAACCAAGGAAAAAAAAAGAGAAAAGAGAGGAGAGAAGGAAGTGAGAAAGAGTGAGGTAAAGGAATTCCTCCACCTCCCACCCTCGAGAAACATGCCAAAGCTTGGAGAGCTACTGAAGGCCTAGATTCCCTGAAGGAGCGGAGCAAGTAGCCAAGGTCAGTCCCATATGAGCCGAGGATCCTCGCTAGAGCATCAACCGGGGTCTATCCCCTCTTGACCTGGAACAGGGGTCAAGATCAGGTATATTTTTTAAACAGAGTAGTCACAATGTAGATCTTACATTAAAATAACATATATAATATTGTATAGTATAGTCATGCATGTGGATTAGGATATAAAAGGGGAATATTCGAAAACTAGCATCTAATGGGAAGTCCGGTTCAACCGGACGAAGTGGGTGCCTAACACCTTCCCAGCTTCGTAACCTGGCACTTACCCTAATCTCTGGACTAGACTGAGTCAGTCTCGGGTCCGCCCGATGGACGGGGCCCACATCACGTGTCCTAGGCCCTAACCCTAGGTGGCGACTCCAAATATTTATTTTTATTTTTAGAATATACCCGAGGTGGATAGCCCCACAAAATAGGCCCGCACACATGTCTTTGAGCGAGGATGCGGCGGTGGTGAACCATGGTAGGTAGGCTTCGACCACCCCCTCCACAAGCTGAGATAAGCACATTGATGACCAAGCTAATGAATGCAAGGTATGATGGAAATGGAAGTGTCAAGAAATATATTTTTGTCTTAGCTAATAATGTGAATAAACTTAAGGATCTTAGAATATAGATCGACGATGAATATTTTGTTCACATTGCACTGAATACCCTTCTTCATTAGTATAAGATTATTCAGTCTACCTACATTGCATTAAGGGAGAATTTGAGCTTAAATGATCTTATTTCATTTGCACTCAAGAGGAGGAAAAATTGAAACAAAATAAGATTGAAAGTGCAAATGCAACATTCTACAATAGATTTATTGGTGGACCAAGCAAAAAGAACAAGAAGTTTTCCAATAAAGGAAATTTCAAGCCATATGACAAGACTAAGGGCTCTCAAGAGTTGGAAACATCTTAGAATGCTAAGAATTCCTTAGATGAAGAGAAACAAATAACATAGAGTGTTACTATTGCCACAAGAAAGGACATGTGAAAAAGGATTGCTACATTTTCAAGAAAAAGTTAGAAAAGAAAAAAAATTATGGGATTGATAAACATGAAGATACTAATAAAGGATGAGGTAAACTGTTCGTTAGCAAATGAAAGCGAGTAGAAGTTGATACTATTAGAATAATTAGGATTTCTTTAAGTCTAAATATTTTATATTAAATCGTCTGATATACTTGGTTAGTGGAAGTATTTATTTTTTGTTGACTATTTATTTATGGTTAAAACTTTAGCCCATATGTTTTGGGGGCACATTTTGATGAATTATGATTATATTTTAGTATTTTTATTATACAAGGTTATTCCATTTGTTAATTGTTTTATAGTTTGATTTGAACATGGTTCATAGGCAGTAATTGCCATAGTTAAAGGAAAATTTTGCCACAGTTTAGAAGTCAGTACTTGCCACATTTCAAAGGTAACGTTTATTACAGTTTATAAGCAAAAGAATCATAGTTAGATATTAACCCCAAATCAAAGGTGGTTTGCTATAGCAAATGTTAGTATCACAGTTAAAGGACTTTTATATGAAATGGCAACAATGTTATTTGAGGATATGTAACTTTTTTCATGTTAATATCACATAGAGATTTGTGTTGATAAATTTACTTATATTTGTAATAACAGAAAATTATATGCTATATATTGAGGTGTATAAATTATGCTATTGTTCAATGTGAGTGGTTCACGAACACTAGGATAGCCTAGTGGTGATAACTTCGGCTTGTGGAGTCGGCACCCAAGAGAGGAGATTGTGGGATCGAACCTTGTCATATGCATTGTGTGAGTGTATGTGTGTGTGTGTGTATTTTCTTATTTATTCTGTACCCACCCATGAGTTGCCCAGATGGTTAGGGTGAACTGGGGATTGTGTAGATTAGGCACACAATCTTAGGTTCGATTCCCCATCTGTACATCTGTGATTTAAGTAGAGATCATGATGGTAGGTTGCTATGTTAGTCTCCCCGAGGATTAGTCGAGGTGCACGTAAGTTGGCCCGAACACCTTGGTTAACAAAAAAAAAAAAAAGTTTAATATGAGTTGTTTTTCAATTGAATCACAATCAGAGTGGTTAATGTAGTGAGATTCTATAGCCACACCATTTTAAAAGATATATTTATAATTAATGTAGCCCCAAGTGAAAGATTGTTAGAATTATAAGCTTAATTAATTATTCGGATTAACTAAATGGGTGAGAGTCAAGCTACATGAACAGGTTCAGTCCACTCTCAATTTTAGGGATATATTGGCCCAACCCATTGTGATTTAGGGTTTTAGGTGCAAGATAATATTATATATACTAATTTCTGGGTCCCTACACCCATCATTCGTTCTCCTCCACTTTGCCAGAAAAGTAAGAACTCAAGGAGGTTTGAGGGGCCTGTAGAAGATCCATAGCCTAGAGAAGGGAATTACAAGGAACTACGTTGTTTTTGCCATCAACACACTCAGGTGCAAGGTATACATCTCGATTTTCTTATTTCGATTCGATATTGTATTCTAGTTGTCTATACGGGAATCGATTAGGGTTCAATGTGAACCTTTAAATAATATAACGAAAAGAAGGATGAACACTCTCCTCTCCCCCTCCCTTTAGTGGCTAGTCACCTTCCTTGCTACCCTACTCGCCTCTTTGTGCTCCTTCAGGATTGTAATGCACTTGACTCAAGAGAATAGCCACATCCTAGTCGCATCCCAGTCACACTCTCTACAGTATGTTTGAATGCATTCGTTGTTATGCAAATCCGAAGAGATGACTACGATGATTGCAAATACTGTATTTCTTCTACCCCTCTCTTTAACAATTCAAAAGATAAACCTATCTTCCCCACCAAAGAAAAAAAAAAAAAAAAAACAAAACAAAACTAACCAACCTTCCCATGCATGTTGGAGCCAAAAAGGTTGCGTTCTAGGTTGTGAGAAACCAAATTGGAATCTCCTCAAAATCCCCCTGGACATGATTTGGAGCCCTCTTAAGAGATCCAATTTCTAGCATGTTTCCAAAGGTTGCTTTATGGCTAGTTTCCCTAGTGCCGATGATAAGAACCGAGTCCTGGATGCATCTCCCTAGTGGAATGAAAAATTCATCCTACATCTTTCCTCCCACTCTTAACACTTCCAATGCTGCTCGGATGGAGTACAGATCTCTCCCCATTTGGATACAACTCATTGATTTCCCACCATCTGAGATCAATGGAAAATCAATTATGTCTGTAGTTTCCCACATTGGTACTCCAATCTCTATACAAACCAACTGGGAACTCTATCAATTCCCCCTTTTCTCGGTGTGTACTAAGCTTTGGTTTAACAAAAGAAATTCGGTTACACGATCAATAACCTTCACACGCTTAATGATGGTGCCTCGAAAGAAATGCCCATTCATTGCACTTTTTCTGCTCTACAACGTGGCAGCCACCTCAAAAGTTCCTTCATTGGAAAACGATGCCATAATGGAGCTACTTCCATACATCATCGCGGCCAAGGATCCACACATCTTAACTTCTTTGTCCAAACCTCCCCAATTAATTGCACCATCACCAAGTCCACAACTTCTCTCTCTAAATCTAAGAATCTTAACCCCTTACATATCTTACCCAATACTATACCATCAAGCATATTAGAAAATCACTATGATATTCATTAAGTGTGCTTCATACATCCATTGTTTCCAAACTACATCCTGATCTAGTTTTCTTTTGTGAAATAAAACTTACCTTTGATGATTGCTAATGAGGGAAAAAGAAGCATCTACCAAATTAGAAGGTGACGTGTGGCATTTGAATTGGAGTGATCGGCTAAAACTCAAACTAAGACCACTACTTGCATAGCCATTGGGAAGGACCATTGTTAGTTAAAACGGGAACGGCAAAAAAACAGAGACGTACGGTACGTGTTTTAAACAGATAAAAACAATGAACGGTACGGTCAAAAAAATGGTCAAAAAAACAGGAAACGACAAACGGACGGAAACGAATGGTATGAGTATTAAACGTGTAGTTTTCAAAAAAACGAAACCAAAAAAAGGGCAATATATCATCATGTAATTTGAGAGATTATTGTCTGTATACCTGCATCCAATGTAAATTCCAAATTAATACTTAATACACCATATTAAAAAAGACATTTCCAAAATATATATAAAAAAAAAAAACCATCCATCCAATTCATCCAAGATGTCTAAAGAACTCAGTATCATTATAACAGGTCCAAAGATCAATGAGGAGACATTAAACTACATAAAGTAGATCCTCCATCAGCTCCAGTGTCAGATGATTCAGGTTCCTCGTACGTCTGCTCAAGCCTCTCCATTTCAAGCTCAAAGTCTACTATAGGTAATTCACCAAGATTATCTAAATCAATAGGCCTTGAATCTTTATGTAGTTGGCTTTCATAGTTCTCCCTCATCATAGAGTTCATCCTGATGTACACCAAATCCTCTAGCATCTCTGGGGCTAATCTATTTCTTTTCTTTGTTTGTACTGTATCCCAAGCACTCCAATTACGCTCACAAGGAGAGGAACTACAAGGCTGACTCAAGATTCTACAAGCAATATTTTGAAGCACAGGAAATGCACTACCAAAAAATTGCCACCAAATCCCTACAAATCAACATAAGTAAACAAATATAAGAATGCTATATTTAATTAAAAAAAATACAATAATAAACTAATTAACTAAGTCACTTACTTGGATGATTAGTTTTCATCATTGTCTGCCCTGTCATATTGAACAACAATGGACTTTTCATGCGATAATCAATGACTTCTTGCATGAATTGCTCACGATCCTCTAAAGGAACCATGATGTCCATTATAAAATCTTGTGCATTCATAAATTTAGTTCCATCAATATCAAGTCGACCACCAAACATAATAGAAGGATTCAAAAGTGCACCAAAGAGATGAACATAATGAATAATGTTCTTCTCTAACCTAAATTGAAACAAATCCATTATGGCTAAATACTTCCCTCCATCCTTCTCCACAAATTTTCTCAATGTTTCTTTTGCCCTTTCTGTTGCTTCATATAAGTAACCTGCAGTAGAACCATCTGAATCAACAAGGCGAAGAATACGAATAAGTGGCTCCATGAAAGCAACAACTTCCTTTGCCCCCTCCCAAAATGTCTCTGATTGAATTATTCCAACAGTTCTCACTGCCATTTCAGCTCTATTGAATTGAAAGGCTCTCCACTCAGATGATGCAACAAAAAGCCTCAACTCATTCTCAACAACAATAAGAGACTGCAGCATAAAAAAATAAGTATCAAACCTTGTCTTGCAAGGCTACTTGATATCTCTATTGTTGGTGAATTTTCTCATCAATGCTACAATACCTGTGTGCCTGTGAATATAATCCACTACAAGTTTTCCATCTTCTATAACTTCCCTCACCCATTTAACTTTTTTGTGAATATCTTTCAAAAGCAGATTAATCCCATGAGCAGCACAATTTGTTCTATATATATGACGCCATTTTCCAGACAACATATCACCACAAGAACAAAAGTTAGAACCATTATCTGAAATAAATTGCACAACATTCTTTGGTCCAACTTTTTCAATGACATCAGAAATTTCATTGAAAAGAAATGTGGAAGTTAATCTATTTATACCGCACTCAATACATTTCAAAAACACAGCACCCCCAGGAGAGTAAGCAATCACATTAACCCATGACCTCTTCTTTATGTCAGTCCAAGAATCAGACATAATTGTGCAACATGTGATATCCCATGTCGCCTTTATACTGCTAACATATTGCATGATTTCGCTTTTTTTCCAGGAATCAAACTGGTCCGAAGATTGCTATAACTAGGTACAACATAACTTGTACCATAAGCACATGTACCCCTTAGCATCTCAATAAAAGAATTTGTCTGAATAACATTGAAGAAAATGTTATTATTGACAAAAAAATCAGTTACCAACATATCCAATGATTTCTTGTCTTGCTTAGCAGCCATCTCTAGCATTGTGGGTTGATGTGCAACCCTAACATGAGGCATAGACGGTATGCTACTTGTGGAACCCATTACACTTTCAAGAGAATCACTCCTTCTTTTCTTAGCAGATCTACTCAAATTAAATTCTGCCAGGGCATCAGCTTGAATGTGCTCAGGAACTTGGGTGCAAATTTGAACATCATGTCCAGGTTGACAAGCTAAATGAGCCTTCACTCGTGAAAGACTCCCGGAATAATTAAGTCCACAATAGTTACATGTGAAATGGCCCAAACCACGTTGCTCTACATGTTCCCAAAATTTATCCTTAGGTCTCACCATTTTGCTTAAGCTCAGGTAGCTTAACTTTGAAATACCTACATAATATAATAAAACATCCTTTCCAATCTCAACAAATAGAATAATTAACGTATAACGAATGAACGATGAGTAAATTCCTTTCAAAAAAATTTAATCATAGATTAGTAAATGAAAAAAAAAAGGGATGTAAAATGCCAAATCGGATTAGTAATCAGAAAAACAGAATTATAATACCCAATCAATCAGAAAACAGAATTATATCTTACTCACTGCAACAGTCGATCATGAGGTGTTTGAGAGAGGACAATTGCCCTAGATAAGGCAAGACCATGCAATTATGACAATGACTGAGTATAACAGCCTAATGGATTAATATACATTGTTCCTCGGGTTACCATTTGCTTTACTTTGTATTGTCTAATGGATTACTACACCTTGATGGGATTCTAATGGATCTGATTCCTGTTTGAAACCATGGTAAGAACCAATACAATAGTAGCTCTGGTCCCTGGCTAATCTATCTTTGCTTTCGTAATCACTCCAGCACAACTGAACCAATACAATAGTAGCCCTGGTCCCTGGCGCCCAGACCCTTTCGATGCTATATTACAGAACAAGAGGAAGAAGAAGAGTAGAGACAGAGAGAAAGGCTCACAAGTCACAACAAGGGCTCGAAGAGCGTACCTCAACAGCAACCCTCTCAAACCACGGCTCCTGAGGACGGCAACTCGTCTCAGGCTCTCAGCAGCTGTTGCTCACTGGTTTTGATGCCGCTTCTGACGACGGCCAAAACCTTCACGCTGACTGTGGAGTGTGGAACTGTGGATCCGCTGAACGATGGATCCGCTTCCGACTGATGGCCAAAACCTTCACGCCGATCTCAGTAGTTGTTGCTCACTGTTGCTCACTCGTTTTGATGCCGCTCTGAAGTCTGAACTCTGAACCGTCGTCAATCCGCTGCGGCCAACATTCGTGAATCGTGAGCCGCGGCAGCCGCCTTCAGGTAATGGCTCCGTTAGCTCGGTTTTCCCTAGGTTGGAAAATCGACTCACGAAAGAAGGGAGAGATGGAGCCACGGACTCACCGGGAGAGATGGAGTCACGGACTCACCGGGAGAGATGGAGTCACGGAGACACGGACTCATCGGAGCACTGGACTACGACTACGATTCACGGATTCACCGGAGCACAATTTCAGAACTCCCGGTGAAGCGATCCTAGAGAAGGTTCAGGATTCACGGATTCACCGGACACGATTCACGGATTCACGGATTCACGGATTCACGGATTCACCGGACACGCTCTCTCCTTTGCCGAAGAAAGGAATCAAAGGATCCTTCAAAAGCTCCGTGAGAAAGAAGCAGAGATGGAAGTATGGAACTTGGAAGGGATTTGGGGAAGAAAACGAAGGGAAGGGATTTGGGGAAGAAATGAATATTAAAACGTTTTCTTCAGTTTTGGGTTTTTTTTTTTTTTAATAGTATGATAAAATTCCCAGTTTGCCCTTATAAAACGTATACGCGTTTTAAACGTGCGTTTAAAATGTGTTTAAAACGGTTTAGACAGCCGTACCCGTTTTTTCCCGCATTGTAGGGAAGCATACGGCAATACGCGTTTTAAACGGCAAAAAAACGCGAACGCATTTTAAACGCGTTTAAAACGCGAAAACGCGTTTTAACTAACAGTGGTCGAATGTGTATTAGAGAGGATCTCATTCTTATATTGAGTGCTAGAATCCTTTCTATTTATGTCATAATATCTATTGCTATGATATGATTAATGACCTGGCAAGGAAAATCATAAGAAGAGAACATTTCCCATAATAATCTCTATTGGAAAAAGGAATAAAAAATTTAGGTAGACATTAAATTTATATAATAAAAAATTTTCAGATTGACGTGACACTTGGTTTGTCCGAATAAATAAATACCCATCTTTACACTTTTTTTCTGAAAGAGGCTAAACTTTTTCTTTTTCAATAAACACCCAATGCTCCTTATAAGTTGCTATAAAATCAAAATAATTGGTGTAACATGTATATTTTTTTGCATAAATACATACCTGTCTTGTAACTTTTCTTCTAAGAAACATCCCATATTTTTTTAGAAATACCTAATACTCCTTATAAGTTGCAATAAAATCCTACACTTGTATGAAAAAACATCGACCATTATAGTTCAATGGTCTGGCAAGAAAGTGCATTAGAGAGTAACTTGTTCTAAGAAAAACAATATCTAGAAATCTAATTTAAGGCACATGAACCAAATCAGTGAGATTTGGGTTTTAATATATATATATATATATATTAATGTATTGCGCATATATCCTTAGCATCATGTATTTCTTTTATTTTTAATATAATATATCATAAACAATTTAAAGGGTATGTGAAACAAACTTTATAATCAGACTTTTTACTCCTCCCTAAAATGATGTGTACATTAAAAGGTCTAATAATGTAATTTTGTAATGGGTAGAGAGAGAGCTCCCCTGTTGTCGCCTCTGTCCTACCTTCGTTCTCGGTCTCTTTCCACCCTCCCTTTACCCATGCACTTCTGCAACTCTATTCTCCCCATCATTCCACAGTCTCCTTCATCCCTTCTCCATATTTGTGCTGCAAATGAAAAGATGATAAGAATTGGCTTGACAAAGAAGTTGCAAATTTGAGGCTTTTCACTCCATGAGCTTGGACCAGATGTTTTATGGAAGTTCTATTACCCCCCTCTTCACAATCCCAAATTTCATTGACAGTTAAGCCTTCTTACTAGAATCTCTGTGTGTTTGTGCCATTGAAGATCTTTAGAATATGGAACCAAAAACAGAGTAGAAAAAAAGAAGGAAATAAGTGATAACTCTTTAAGAATGTTAAGCCCTTGAAAAGAGATTGTAATGTTTGTCTTTTAATTAACACTCTTGAATCTCAGTTCAATAATTGTCTGATAGGAATGAGTGAAGCCCACCAAAGTGGTACATTCAGTTCAATTGTGTATTTCTCAATGTAAATGTGATATTTACTCAAAGGTGATGTCACACAAGTTTATGGACAAAGTGCTCAAGAGCCATTTTTTTTGACATTGGTGTTATTGAGGTTTTTGATATGCTTGGTTATTGGGAGCTTTATGATCTCATTTAACTAAAGTTCATGATAATATGTGGTATTTAGCCAAAGCTAATGCTAAAGGCAGTATTTAGCCAAAGTTTGTGATTTATGGCAGTATTTAGCTTATCCAAGGAAGTGGTGGTTTACTATAAGCAGTTTGCTAAAGTTTATGATTTATGGTGGTATTTAACCTAAATCAATGGAAGTGGCAGTTAGCTATAAGCGATATGCTAAAGTAAGATATTAATTCAAGAAAATGGCAGTTTGCCTAAGTATTGATTGCCCCTTACTCCGGGATCCCCTACCAACCACAGCCGTCCCTATGCCATACTTGGGCAGCTTAGGCATTATGATATCAAAGTTCACTACCTGTGAGGTTTTTAAGGTAGGCTGATCTCTAGATCAAGAAAGGACCTATAAGGAAGTAGATATTTCATGTGATCACAGGTATGATATCAATTCCTTATCTTTATATATATATATATATATATGAAAAATTATCTTATACCACCCCTCTTTTGAAACCTTATATGAGATACCACCCTAAATTCCTAAAAATGCATAGTGTGTTCCTTGTTTTGAAAAAATAATGACTCTTTAATCCATTCTGTTAGCTTACAAACGTCAAGTGATGACGTGTCATTATTGTTATTTTTTAAATGACAAGTTTACCGTTCAAGGGTAGACATGTTATTTTACCCTATTATTAGTAAAACCACCACTCTGATCTAATCGGCCTTTTTGTTGGACTCGGTGGAACTTTGGACACAATGCACCATCCAGCAGCCATGCTTGAGTTCTGCTTCGTTGCCTCTATCTTTATCTCTTTCTGGTTCGTGTCACTGATCATATGAAGGATACTGCACTAGTATCTCGGCTGCTCTAATCCTCAACTCGAATTAGGGCTTCATCTTCTCCGATTTGAATTAGGGCTTTGCACTTCTCCTCTGATTTAGGCGACACACTTGTTGGAGTAGAAGGCAAAGTTCTCCTTGACACTGATTTCTCACTATTCAACATGCACACCTAGTTTTGATTATTTCTCTGATAATTTTTGCATTTTAGCTTCGTACTCCTGTTCTTAGTCCTGAAGGTGCAATTGCAACATCTGGATTCTAGAATCAGCATACCAATTCCTGGTATCGGTTCTTGACATTCTTATTATTCCTTAAAGTTTCCTTGAAATTAGGCCTAAGACCTGAACCCAAATTGGATTTTTGTGTTCTCAGATATCCTCCCTTTTATTTTTCTCTTTTTCACCTGCGATATTAGTTTCAGCAATGAAAATCTAATATGGGCTCTTTCCAATACACAAATCCTCCAAAAATAGGCTCCTAAGTACTTAGTTTTGATTCATTATCTCTCTTGAAAGTCTGAATTTGAGGTGTACGTAGATATGGGTCTCTATTTCAGCACGGATTCAGAATCAAGTAAACCAAGTGCTAATGGGTACTCATTCTTCAAGGAAGCAGAGTAAGTAAAAGAGATGAAGAGGATGAGAAGTAGCTTTTTTAATACAAATGATATTTTAGCGAAGAAAAAAAAAAGTAGCTTTTTTAATTCATATTTGGTTTTAGTCAAAAGAGTAATTTTCATTTCTAAACTAACGGTGTTAGACTTTAGGGATACGTTTGCCATTTTTAGGAATTTAGGGTGGTATCTCATATAGGTTTCAAAAGAGGGGTGGTGCAAGATAATTTTCATACATATATATATATATATATATATATACATCCAGTTGATTTGAATTGATAGTTTTCCATTGTTTGTAACATTAGATAGTTATATGCCGTATGATGAGATGTATTTTCTACTATTGTTCAATAGTAGAGATTATTGATTGAATCAAAATTTTTTGTGGTATTCAGTCTTGGGATTATTTGGCCAGGTATCAATGGAAAGACATTATTATCAGTATAGCTCAAGTGGGAGATTGTTAAGATTTTTATTTGGGCTTAATTGATACCGATTGATCCATTGGGCTCAAACAATTATAGATCCACTCCGATTAAGAAACTACTAACTCAATCCATTTAGGGATTCTGTTACAAATAGAAGCTAATGGTCCCTACAGTCGTCACTTTAATTCCAAAGGTGAAAGACTGCAAAAGATCTTAGTGGATGGAACTCTATTGAGTAGTTCTTTATTGTCATCTAAATGGATTAATCTTCAAGCACGTGGGACAGAGGTTCGTGATCAATACTTGAGGGACTTCTAAACTTATACACAGGTACTCCTCCTCTAGTCCCATTTATGATTCATGTAATGGGGTGTCCCATTGATTATCATAGACATAGTAAATCTATGTATTTATGGGGCTATCATTTATCTTGGTTTAGGGACTACACCCACACTTAAGACTATGAGGTTGCTCATATAATTTTGTGGAGTAGTATCCTTAACATCTTGACGCTCTTCACACTCCTTCCCTGAAGAAGAGAAGATAGAAAGCCGATAAGCAGGTTTTTGTGTGGGCATCATTGGTCTTCAGGTTATGACTTGGGATAGGAGGCTAACGTGCACAACGAAAACGTGACTCACGAGAAAAGTGCTGCAAGACCGTGGATGAAAAAATTTAGCCAATTCTCTACTTTTCCTGTCGGTACAAAAAGATTGAATAATGTGTTGTCCCGGCTGTCTATGTGGGGCTAGTTGGTAAAGCCTGAAAATAATCACCCTTCATGTTAAGGATATGAGTTCAAATCTCACACTCGAAACTATACCAAATACCCCAGATCTCTCTCTCTCTCTCTCTCTCTCTCTCTCTCTCTCTCTCTGAATGGATCCAACCCCTATTGGATTGAACAATATTAGATCCTTCTCCTTCTCCTCTCTTCTCTCCCACAAATCAAAACAAAATCCCGTGCACTGGTCTGTGACCTCTTCTCTCCCAAAAACCAGGACAAAGGCGCTGGGGGAACAATAGAGATTCCATACAATATGGAATCCCTTGACTATGAAGCTGAGTTAGTTATTGTCATTGGGAAGAAATCTCATGATGTTCCTCAGGCTTCTGCAATGGATTATGTTCAAGTTATATCTTTCACGTT
>NW_024868150.1:313601-316262 GCF_013358625.1 Macadamia integrifolia
GAAACATGTGATAGAACATCATCATTTGAACATTTAATAATCATGTATAATCCTACACATGTGAGAAATTCTATAATAATAAAATAATCTAAAAATAAAGCAATCATCCCTCACCTTGTTGATCTCTGCTTGTGTTAGGGTTCAGATAAGGCCATCAGTCCACTTAGTTTCAGTCTCAGGGCATGTGTGCGTCACTGCCCTAGACACAAAAGCAATCGTACATTAGTACGTGTCAGAAAGATTGGTAGAGACACACTTGGGTCACTCCCAAATGGTACAGACAAGGTTTCCCAGTGACAGTAATGTCACCAGAAACACCCACTGAAAATAGGGTATTTTCACCAGAAATATCAGTGTTGTTTTCGGTGGTGGTGATCGAGAGCTCATTGAGCTCTGTGGGTCACTGGAAACAATCCACCGGAAGCAAGCCCAGTGGATCCAGTGCCTTGCTTCTGGTGGCAGTACAGTCTGTCCACTCGAATTGGGGCTTTTCGACTCGAGCCTGATCACTAGGATTTGTTCTGTGAAGTTTGTAGGGAATGTTTCTGGCATCATTCTAAGCCAATAAATCCCAATTCCACCGATCCATTTGGGAGATACATTGATCGAATGATCTAAACCCTTGTTGGTCATTTGGCACTACTTGTTGCAGGAGCTCACCGAGCTTGGTTTGAGCTCAACAAAAACAATGGCACCGGGGAGGTGGAGCACGAATTCCCCGACGTCAACATGGTTTGTACACTAAGATTCCATCCAAATCTAGCTTAATCTAGGTCAACAAGAAGAGAGAGAGTGGTGGAAGTGAGTGCACTTACCTTCGGCAACGATTTCGGGGACTAGGCGGCAGCCGACACCAAGGTAAGACTTCCTCCTCCTTCTTCTTCCTTCTCCTCTTTCTCTCCTCTCCTACGTTGGACACAAAGGAAATGAAGAAATGAAATCCTCATTTCCTTCTTATGTGTTAAGTTGGACCTTAGGGTCTGTTTGGTTGGACCCTATTTGGACCGATCGAGTTAATACAACTTTTAGAGCTTGAGAACCCGACTACTTATATCTACGAAATGCTCATGACACAAGGAAAGTGTGAAGGATGATTTGGGATCATCCGAGACTGCCTACGATGTGAGTGGCGGGATCCATGGGCATCAGAACCTTGATAGTAGCCTGTATGGCTCATCGGAAACAGCCCACCAGATTTAGGCCCAGTGCTTCCGATGGCATATTTCTAATGGTCAAGACAGCTTGCTATCCACCAATTGGCCTTGTACGAGTGGTTGCTCTCGACCGTGCTTATGGTCTTTTGGTAACTTCGGTATATGTCAGGATTTATGTGTGAGGAGTCGGGTCCCTTACCGTCTGGGATAGGAAAGTACGAACCCCCTCCTGTTAGACTGGCATGCGATGGATGAACACTTGGGGTCATCTCTCCCCCTTCGACAATGGGCGACCGTGAGCTAAAACTAGATCGTGCTTCCGATCTTCGATCCGAGACCTGGCATAATAGTTCAAATTAGACCGAGTTAGGCCACGAGTATAACAAGGCCAACACTATCATGGTTGGAATGCCAAGAAGGGAAGAATGACCCAATATGTAACTGTGCCTTTAGCCAACAGTGTTGGACGAATCAGAAAGAAAAGTGGGCAAACAAGTAGACATTAACCTTTAATAGAGGTTGGAGATGATAAGGAATTAAGCAAACTAAAGGGAGAATAACTCTAGCTTAACTAGCTAGAGAGTCCTGAATAGGATAGGCTGGCCAGTTAGCTAGATAGAATATTCATATTTGATTGTAGTGGGTCCCACTTTTAGAATTTGACATGAGGACCTATTTTTATGAATCTGTTATGATAAAATAAGTTAAATAATGATAACTTATAGTAATAATTATATAATTTAAAGTTAAGTGATGAGCACATTTATGTGTGAAATCTAGTGTAGTAAAACATGCATTTTACATATTTAGAATGGAGCTACCTTGGGTTTTACTCTCTTTTTGTAGGTCTTATAATTTCAAGGCCTTAAGGATTATTGGGGGCTATATCTCCAATTTTACATATAAAGATGTCCTATTTCTTTTCATGGTTGTGAAGAGGATGAAATTCTGAGCAAGATGGATGTGTTTAATTGCAAGAACACATTCGTTTGGTCAACTATACAAGTGATTATTCTTTTTGGGCTAGAAAAAGAATAATGGATCAGAACTGAACCGAGATGCAGAACCAGCCCATCTGCAGTTGTCCCAAGGGTATAAGAAATATTCTAAATGCCAGCAAGGATCGATGGACCACATCCTTAAGTGATTGAAGATTTGTTTTTGGTAACAACAACTGCCTAGCATAGTTGGTGAGTTGTGATGTGCAAAATCCCTTGCTTATTAGGAGGTCTCAAGTTCGAACCTCTTAGCTGCCATCTTGTTGAGGTATTTTTAGAAGATTTTCTCTCTCCTACTCATCACTTAAAGGAGGTCGGCCAACATGGTTATACGTAAGTTTGAAGAAGAGAGAGAGAAAATAAAGAGAAAAAATAGGAAAGAAGAAAAAAAAAAAAAGAAAGGACAAAGAGTTTTCCATTAAAATAGAATATTGTCCAAATCCAAGCAAGAAAAATCGGCCAAAGGGGGTTTCTTGCTAAATAAGAGAAAGAAAAATAGAAAAAGGAAG
>NW_024868150.1:318048-318149 GCF_013358625.1 Macadamia integrifolia
GAAATTACCTAAATTTCTCTTGGAATCAGGACAACCAAGTAGGGTCTTCCAATTTTCATAATCAAGGTCAACCTGGACCCCAAAGGCCTCCCTTTGCACAA
>NW_024868150.1:321782-331561 GCF_013358625.1 Macadamia integrifolia
TAACTTTGATTTGTCTGATACAAAAATTCATCGTAGGCTCCAACTATCTGAGTTGGAGGAACTTAGGAATGTGCTTATGAAAGTTCTAGGATTTACAAGGAAAAGACTAAAGCTTTCCATGATAAGAACATTCTGCGTAAATCTTTTGCAATTGGTGATAAGGTCTTATTGTACAACTCTTGATTGTAACTTTTCCCTGGTAAGCTTAGATCTCGATGGGATGGACCCTTTATTGTCTATAATGTATATCCTCATGGGGTTGTGTGGATTCTGAATCCAGGAACAGGGGTGATTTCGAAGGTTAATGGCCAGAGTTTGAAACCGTTCCTTGAGTTTCCTACTACTGGTAGTGAAAAGGTCATGGATCTCCATGAACCTCTTTACACTGATGACTAACTTTTAATCAGGTATGACCCCCTTGCATTGTCTTCGCTTTTAATTCTTTCCATGCATTGAGGACATTGCATAACTTAAGTGTGGGGGAGGGACACCAGTTTCTGCTTTTTTCACTTTGTTTTGTTTGTTTTTCTTTTTATTTTTGAGCTTGCTAAGGTTGAAGTCCTACTTTGGCTTTTGCCTAATGCTCATACCATTCGGTTGCTTGATGTATGAAAATAAAATTTTTGATTAGGGTACCCATTTTGAACGTATAAAAACCCTGTTGAGAAGAAAGAAACAAGCCTGTGTCTTGAAATAGGAATTTCTTTTGAAAAATAAGAGACCCTTGTTTTATGGTGTTGGAATAGATGTAAGTCTATAGGTTCCTTGTACTTTTGATTTGGAGTTGAGACATTCTTTTTAATTTAGCATGATTTGACAAATACACAATTTTAAATGAAGTGTGAAATGTAGTATAAAGAAGAATAAGAGTTGATTCCCTTGGAACTAGACATGACATTGCGCCTCAAGAAGCGTGGTGTCTTGATCGAAATTCCTAGGGAGGAAATTTTTGAAAGAATTCTAGCATCACTGTCTTTGTGGGCATATACAAAAAGTGAAGCTACATAGTAATTTGGGTGTCTGGTGTTTGCTCTACCATGTCATTCAGGCCAAAAGTAATGGAGTAGAATAGAATTTATTAAGCGAAAAAAGGAGAAGAAAATGTGTAAATGTCATTAATGCTAGGTAACATGTTTGGTCAAAAACACTCAATGCCTTAGTCATTAGTTCCCTATTTCTTCACAAGTGATTTTTCCTTAAGATAAGGATGTTTTGGAAGAGACGAAGTGAGTTCCAAATTAAGAAATATGCTAGTGCCTGGAATTAGTAAAGGGTAATAAAAGTTCAAGTGTGGGGGTCCCTTGTAAGAGGAATTATCTTTGCTCTAGATCAGTATGGCCCTTACCTTTAGCCAAGGTTGAGATTTATTTATTATGAATTTGGGATCTATATTCACTGCAAATACTCACAAGATACAACTCATCCACTAGGGGTGACCTAGGGGTTTAAAGGCTTGTTGCACATGCTAAGTGTAACCGTGATTCCTACGAAAGTGAGTTAGGTTTTTTGTTTTGCTTGAGGACTAGCAAAGTCTAAGTGTGGGGGATTCTGATGAGCACATTTATGTGTGAAATCTAGTGTAGTAAAGTATGCATTTTATATATTTAGAATGGAGCTACCTTGGGTTTTACTCTCTTTTCACAGGTTTTATAATTTCAAGGCCTTAAGGACTATTATGCGCTATATTTCTAATTTTACACTTAAAAATGTCCTATTTCTTTTCATGGTTACGAAGAGGACAAAATTCTGAGCAAGATGAACGTGTTCAATTGTAAGTACACATTCGTTTGGTCAACCGTACAAGTGATTATTCTTTTCGGGCCAGAAAAAGAATAATAGATCAGAACTGAACCGAGATGCAGAACCAGCCCATCTGCAGTTGTCCCAAGGGTATAAGAAATATTTCAAATGCTAACAAGGATCGATGGACTACATCCTTAAGTGATTGAAAATTCATTTTTGATAATAACAACTATCTAGTGTAGTTGGTGAGTTGTGGTGTGCAAAATCCCCTACTTATTAGGAGGTCTTAAGTTCGAACCTCTTAGCTATCATTTTGTTGAGGTTTTTTTAGAAGATTTTCTCTCTCCTACTCATCACTTAAAGGAGGTCGGCCAAGATGGCTGTACACAAGTTTGAAGAAGAGAGAGAGAAAATAAAGAGAAAAAATAGAAAAGAAGAAAAACAAAAAAAAGACAAGGGCATGGATGAAATTTTCAATTAAAATAGAATATTGTCTAAATCCAAGCAAGAAAAATCGGCCAAATGGGGTTTATTGCTCAAAAAGAGAGAGAAAAATAGAAAAAGGGCGAAAAAATAGGAGAAAAAAAGGCAAGAAAATCGTGGGAGATCTCTCTCCACACGTTTTCTCTCTTCTCTCTCCTCCACTTCATCAACTAGATAAAAAAAATCTTTTTTTTTAGAAACTAAAATCATTAGCTTCCCTCCCCCATTCTCTATATAATAGAATTAACACAAGGGGAGGAGGCACTTCATTATTCTTCTAGGGTTTTTTCTTAGTTGCTCTATCTCTTTCTCTAGTTTTCTCTTTCTCTAGCTTTAGTTCTAGGTTTATGCTTTAAACACTTTTGTAAGTTCTTTTTATTCAATTAATGCAAGCACTTTTGTTTTTTATTCAGTCTTTTATTTTTATTGTATAAACAATTGAAGTTGTAATTTTTAAGTTCTAGTTCTAGGCTTAGTTCTAGGTGACAAGAACAAGCTATGAAGCATGTCTTTCAAGTTCAATTTTTTTCTTCAGATTTGTTTTCTTTAGTACTAGAAATTTCTGATATTGTTTATTCCAGATTTGGCTTTTAGTACTGGTCGTATCTCAAATCATTCATGTTTTCAGTTCAAGGGTTGAAGTTCAAGTAAGTAGGCTCCTTAAGTAGTCTTATCTCCCCCCTCTCATACCCTCTTCTGACCAGTGTTATCAATTCGGCCGAATAATTCGCGAATTATTCGGTCGAACAGAATTTTTCCGAATTTTATCAAAAATTCTGACCGAATCCGAATTTAAAATAAAATTTGGTAAAATTCACGATTTTTTCAAAAGTGAATATAAAACGCGAATAATTCAGACCGAATTCAATTTAAACCGAATTATTCGGTCCAATTAAACATTATTTAAAAAAAAAATATCAAAAAAAAAAAAAAAAAAAACAATAAAAAACAAAAAAAAAACCCAATAAGCTTTTTTGACCGAATCCTTAAATTAATCAACCGAATAATTCTCCGCCCGAATAATTCCCGAATCCGAATTTGCTAACTATGCTTCTGACTACCCTTTCTTTCTTAATTTAGGATTTTAATTTCAGTCGTTACATTGTTGTTATCCCTTTCCCCCAAGGTTCATGGCTAGTGTATGTGTTGAGTTTGCCCCTCCTAGCCATAGAACCATCATTTTATTGTTTTTTTTTTCTTTAATTGTCTCCCTTTCCCTAAAGCCAAGTAGAGTAACCCTTGTAAAAGTGACTCTCTGGTCAAGTAGGGAACCTCATATTGTGATGCATCCCTCGGGCTAAGTAGAGTAACCTACTTGTGAGTTTCTCTCTAGCTTTGTCCCCTTTCTTTTACTTTATTTTTATTTCAGATTTTTTTTTCTTTCATTGCTTTTTAATTGTGTGGGTTGTTTATTTTCAGCTATTTATTTATTTAATTTTAATTGCGTGGCTTACGTGTTTAAATTCTTAGATGATGAATGGTTAGGACCTTATTTTAGATACATATGTTTAGGATGATAATTAAAATTAGATCACAATCATTAATCACTTCACTTTCGCATTATTAAAAGAAGCAAAAAAATAAAGTGGCTGCTCTCCCTGTGTTCGACCCATAGCTACACTGATCCGTACGCTTGCGGTTACATTTTAAAATCTAAAACATTAAGTATGAAACTAATTATATATATATATATTAACATTATGACATAATGTATATGTATAAATATATATATATATATATATATTATATTCATAGTGGGTGTAATGTTCAACTAAGGAAGATGGACTATAAATAGGCCACCACCGACCTTAGTAATTCATTTCTCACTCGGACAGCAAGAGAAAAAAGGGAGAAATTGACCTTCTAAGGCTGCAATTGGAGGATTCAGCAAACAGGTAAGGAATTTCACTTGCATGAACCTGAAATGTGAGAAAAAAAATTCAGAAATTGGAAATGGGATTGGGCCAATTTGGCTGAATTAGGAGGATGAAGTGAAAAACTGAAAATTTCAGCAAGCATGTGAATTTCGGAGAGTATAATTTACTGTTCTTTGTTGAATTAATTGAAAGGAACTTAAGAATCTGAATTGGGTTACATGCTTCATGGCCGAATGGGATTGAAATGTAAGGATTTTCACATAAATTCCCTAAAACAGAAAATTACATGTAAATAAGGTGGAAACCCATTTTAAATTTACTGTTCTAAGCTCTAAAATTTCATGCAAGATGAAATTGATGATGGATTACATGCATGCATGCCTAATTTGAGGTTTGATCATCAAATTAGAGGCTAGATTTTGAAATCCCACTTTAATTCCTGATCTGGTGTGAGATGTGGTCTAATTTGAGGGAAATCTGAAAATTTCTGTTGGATTTCATGTATGAATAAGAAATTAAAATGGAAATTTGTGAATGGACTTGTAGAGAGTATGAATCAAGGTATTATACTATTGATATGTGAATAAAAGTCCTTAAACAGAGGAGTATGGACAAAAAACAAAAGTGAAATTCTGTAGAATACAGGCAGAATCGAAATTCTGCAGAAAAAGAACAACCAGTTGGAGACCACAGGCCGGCCGGTTGGTCCGAGAGTCTCCAGCCTGTTAGGCTTCCAGAGTTGAGTTTGCTCCCATTATTTAGCAGAAATTTGTTGATTTGAAAAAAAGATTTATAGGGCCTATAGGGAAGATAGTAGATGATTGTTTGAGATTTTTAAAAGTAACCGTAAGCGTATGGATTAGTGTAGCTAACGGGTCAAATACAAGGAGAGCAACAAATTTATTTTTAGCTTCTTTTAGTAATGCAAAAGTGTAACGATTGATTATGGTGATCTACCTCTAACTACCGTCCTAACACAAATGCATCTAAAAATGTCATAACCAACATATCTAGGGAAATTGAAAATTAGAAATTGGAAATTGGATTTTGGAATTGAAATAAAAAATTGAACGACCTAATCATTCACATCTAATCCTAACCATTCGTCATCTAGGAATTTAAATACTCAAACCACACAATTAAAAGGCAAATAACTAAATTAAAAAATGCTGAAAAGTAAATAAATAAAATAAAATAAGAAATAAAGCTAGAGAGAGACACATAAGTAAGTTTCTCTACTTAGCCCGAGGGATGCACTATAAATAATATGAGCTTCCCTACTTGACCAGAAATAACTCTTACAAGGGTTTTTCTACTTGGCTTTAGGGGAATGGATGCAATATAAATAATTAAAATAAAAGGATGGTTCCATAGCTAGAGAGGAGCAAAGCCAACGCATAATCTAGCCATGAACCTTGGGGGAAAGGGAAAACAATAATGTAAAACAGAAAATTAAATCCTAAATTAAGAATGAATGTGTAGCAAGAAAAGGGAATGAGAGAGGGATGAGAAGATTTATGTAGAAGCTTACTTACTTGAACTTGAAAACTTGATTAAGATTTGACATACTACTAGTAATAAAAACCAGATGTGGAATAAACCAAATCTGAAATTGTTAGTACTAGAGAAAACAAATCTGAAAGAAAAACTTGAACTTAAAAGGAGATGCTCCATAGCTTGTTCTTGTCACCTAGAACTAGAACTTAAAAATTACAACTTCAATTGCATAAAACATGAAATTAAAAGACTAAATCAAAGACAAAAGTGCTTGCATTCATTAAATAAAAGAGGATTACAAAAGTGTTTAGTAGCAAAAACTAAAACTAGAACTAAAAGGAGAGAGAGAGAGAGAGAGAGACAGAGAGAGAGAGAGAGAGAGAGAGAGAGAGAGCAACTGAAAAAAAAAACCCTATGAAGAGTAGTGCCTCCCTTTCTTATATGATCCTTATTTATAGGGAAGGGGAGAAAAAATCCAATGAATTGGGTTTCTAAAAGGTAGGATTATTTTTGAGCTTGAGGTGCTGATGTAGAGGGGAGAGAAGAGGAAAATCGTGGAAGATGAGAAACCCAATTACGCTAAGTAGTTGTTATTACCAAAAAAAGAATCTTTAATTACTCAAAGGGGCCCATCGATCCTTGTTGGCATTTGGAATATTCTTGTGTACCCCTGGGACAACTGTAGAAGGGCTGGCCTACATCTCGGTTCAGTTCTGGTCTATTATTGTTTTTCTGGCTAGAAAAGAATAATTGCGTGTTCAGATGCCAAAACAAATGTGTACTTTTAATGCAACACATCCATTTTGTTCAGAATTTCATCTTCTTCGTAGCCATGAAAGAAACTGGACCTCTTTACGTGTAGAATTGGAGATATAGAGTCCGATAGCTCTTAAGGCATTTAAAATATAAAACCTGCTAAAAGAGAGTAAAACCCAAGGTAGCTCCATTCTAAATATGTAAAATGCATGTTTTTATACCCTAGATTTCACACATAAATGTGCTCATCAATGACCTTATTAGGGAATGAATGAATTCAAATTTATTTAATATATGTATGTATTAATTTCTGATGTATAGCTATATGCGAGCCTATTCAGTACTAGGAGGGGAGTTGATTATTTCAGATTTTTAGGGTGAGTGGGTGTCCCTAACCTTCTTTCTTTTGGTGTGCTTCTTATTGTTATTCATGCATTTATTGATTATGGATGTGCATATATTTTGATTTTGATGAACTCTATATTGATGAAGTTGATGACTATAAAATGTGAAAGGTAAGACATGTAAGATGGGTCACGTGCAGGTGCCCATATTTGCATATGTGAATTGGGTGATTGGTTGTGCATTATATAGTATGATGGGCTAGGTAGCACAACCCTAAGTGTTACACCCCTTTCCCGTAGGGGGTTAGGTATGGACAAATACCGACATATGTGGTGGCCTGATTAGCAATGCACTTTGAGTGGTACGACATGCTATACCAGAGATGGATGTGAGACAGGATACGACGTACTATATGCCTGGTGGATTTTTATTATATGGGGTTACTACTTAGGGATTGGTCAGGGGACCGAGGCTCTAACCGAGACTGGTTGGCTGGCTCCTGCCTGCAATGAGCTTGCATTCCTGAGGCCCAACGTACAGGGTAGGGAATGCCACTTACATTGCATAGCACCATACCCATAGGTGATGAGACTTAGTAATGTACTAGGGATCAGTATAGTTTAATAAATAGAATCATAAGCATCATCTTTCTATGCAGAGTATGCATTGCATATGTTTGCGTGTGTTTGTCTATCCCACCCCTCACTGAGCATTTCTAGTGCTCACCCCCCTTTTTACTTTGACCTATAGATGGAGAGAGCAATCACCTATAGATTGCCAGTTTAGAGTATGAGACTATGGCCATGGATCAGTTGGCCTGCATTCAGGATGATGATTACAGTCATGGACCTGATTGCGAGTGTGATGCTTGTGTTTATGGTGGAAAACATTTATGAGGACTGATGTATCTAATTATTCTTTGGTGTATATATGGATAGTGGTGGAAACTAGTTTTTGATGATCTAGGTTGATGGTTTAGACTACAGGTGAGAGACAGGTTTGAATGTTTAGACATGTGAGAGACATTTTATGTAAATATTTTTTTATAATGGGATGATTGTAATATATGTGGATTACTGTATATAATGTTGTGAATCATTATACATAAGGTATCAGGTATCACATAGACGCATTGGGTGAATATGAAATTTTACTTGATTTTATATTATTTTCTACAACTTTGATTATTAGTATCAGAATGTGGTGTTGTGGATAATCCTAGAGTAGGGTCCTGAGGTAAACAGGTTGACTGGGTGCAGTGAGGTTTTCAGTGCCGGCATACTTGTGCCATATTGAGGGCAAGGTGTGACAGATTGCCTCTCCTTTTCACCTGTAACCTGTTCACTTTTTTCAAATCGACTTATTCAAAACATACTTTTACTAATCTAACAAAACAACCAACCTACTTGTCCTTCCATTATTACTTGGTTCAAATGTTGCTTTGTTGGCTGAAATTCAAACTCCTCCTTGGCTTCCATATCGTTATTTTTATATTTTATCATTTTTTGTTTTTTTTTTTAAATGCATTAGTATTGAGTCATTTAAGGATATTGTTTATTTATTATTATTTTTATCTCATCTATCATCAAGTTTATTATTTATTTATTTGTTTATTTATTTATTTTTTGTCTCATCCATCATCACGAGTTTAGTAATCTTTTTTTTTTTTATCGGTATTGTATTGAAATTGGTTTCAAACCGATACTAATTTGGATCGTTTTAATCTAAATGTTACATTCCCTGTTGGGGTTGCAACACATGGTTTTACGGATAAAAAAAAAATTAATAAAAGTATGGATGTCTTGTTCTCAACCAATAACAAGTGTAGGGTAACAATAATAAATTCTCCCTTTTTAGTTCCTCAATACTATTTTCCTTCATTACATGTGTCTCGGGCATGCAAGGATGGTTCCTAGAAAACATTTATAGCCGCAAAAGAATGAGATTCTAAAATATATCAACAATCTGTAAACCTCAATCCCAATATTATAATAATAGTTTCATACACAAAATATGAGAGAGAGAGAGAGAGAGAGAGCTAAGGACTACGGGGATATGGGGCGGTCAGCGGTGGGTTGGGATAAAGAAAGGGGATGTGACGAGCGATATGGGGTTGAGTGTTTCAATACCAGGGCAAAATGGTAAAAAAAAATGACAAAAGCCAAATGGTGTGTGGGGAAAATTAAAGAAAGTAATGTAATGAAAAAACAAATAAATAAAGACGTTTGAGATTAGTTTTCTACCCAAATTACCGTTATACACAGTACAAAGGGTAAGTCTGAAATATTAATTTAATTAACGAAGACAAGATAACAACAAACTGTAGTTAGTATTACCTTAAATCTTGAAAACTAACCACTTACACGTGGTTTTATTAGGCATTGCCACATATGGTTAGTATGCCAATTCCCGCCACCCGAGTAGCAGCCAAATTTCATCCTTTAACAACAACCCATAAATCAACATGTCAGTAATCTTCCAATACAGGCACTTTTCAATGTTTCTTTTTTTTTAGAGAGAGAGAGATGCAGTTAATTCCTATTTGCCCTTTCTTCCGATCAAATTTTGGTCAATCTCTTCACCTCTCAGCTTCTCTTCTTCTCTTCTTCTCTTCTTCTCTTACACCTCCAAGACCACTATCAGAAGCAAAGTTACCTGCAACTGTAATTGACCCATTAACACCTACATCACCTTCATGATTTTCAATAGTAAAAGTAGTAGCACCACTAGAGTTCCCCAGCGAATCAAAAACCCGCAACATAGAACAGGAAGAGAACTATCAACCTATTGCAGGAAACCCAATTGAGTTCACCTTCTTGCCAGAAATCCCTTTTGTTCATCTTCAACCCAAAATCATTGTGTTGTGATCTAGCCAGAAACCCCTCTTATTCATTTTCAATGAGTATTGATTTTGAAAATATTTGGATTGGACTGAAAAAGAGTAAAATGGCCTTTTGTTTTGTTTTGGTTCGAGGGTGAAATGATCTTTTAAATTTCAAAACTAACACCAGATTAACACGGTCAGTTCTAGGGGAAGGGGTGTAACTGCTGAAACTATGATGCACATATGTAACAAGG